>NC_036646.1:6440376-6519006 GCF_002806865.2 Cucurbita pepo subsp. pepo
TTTTTATTCTGCATTAGAGATGAGCATGAGACGTTAGTGGCGACTCTAGATATGTGGAAATTTAGGGTCGTTACAGTTGGTATCAGAGCTCTAGGTTTTAGATTCTGTAGACTAGCCTACGATGTAGGCTTGGCACGCTCCACGGTCCCAACGTCGATGCCCCGTCACCGTCAGGTACGCCTTGCATAAGATAAGAAAAGAGAAACGTTTTAAAACTCGCATGCATTTTTTTTATGTTGACATTACTGAAATGGTTGTGATATTTCACGTATTTATTTAAGAGTATGACGGCATGTGTTGCATGCTGAGTAATTTTGTTAATAGCATGATATGATGCTTAGCATGATGAATGTTTACTTCTTTGGCGTTACGATGTATTGCATAGTGTGCGTATTGTTATATATATATATGCATAGTATTAAGGCCTTAGACTTAAGCAACCTTATATTGGTTTATAGAACCATGCCCGGAGGACGAGGAAGAGGAAGAGGAAGAGGAAGAGGAAGACGAGGAAGGGGGCGACCCCGTCGTAGAGAAGTAGGATGAGGTGTGGCGGTAGAGGGCCCACCTCAAGAAAGATCAGAGACTGGGCCGGTAACAGTTACGCCGCCCCCAATCATACCTCCAGTTGAGCTACCTCCTCTAGCTCCACTACAAGCTGAGCCTCCACCACCAGTACAGCCTCCACCACAAGTAGAACCTCCACCCCAGCCTACCCTACCACTCCAAGTCGCACCTGAAACTGCACCCCCAGTGGGTGGAGTAGATGCTAATACTAGGTTAATGTGTGACTCCATCCAAGCCCTAATTCAAACCTTGGATTATGTTGAAAAATATGAATCTAGGTGCGGAAAAAGTGAAAGAAGTTAGAACGTAGACTCTTTGGTGGGAGTTTCAAGTGTTGAGGATGGGTGATTCAGAAAATATTGATGAGTATTCTGGAAAACTCAACATTATTGTCAACAAATTGAGAGACGTCGACAATACTATGGATGATATCCAAGTAGTTAAGAAGCTTCTACGATCCACCTCTGCAAAGTTTCTTCAAATCACTTCAACGTTTGAGGAGTTCAGTGATCTCAAAACGAAATCTGTTGATGAGATTATTGGATCAGTCAAGGCACATGAAGAAAGGTTGCAAGGGTTTGGAGAAAAAGATGAAACCATTCTCCTCAGTCGTGCAGAATGGAAGGGATGAGAGAATGTCAAATCCTCAAAGAAAGAAGGGAAGGATCAAGGCAGTTCCAGAGGAGGCAGGGGACGGGATCGTGGAAGAGGGAGAGGTTGTGGGCGAAGTGACTCGCATCGAGGAGATAAAGGAGGGTCACAAACTCAGAAGAATAAGTTCGACAAAAGTAGAATAAAGTTATACAGTTGTCAGCAGATGGGACACTTCGCATCAAAGTGTTCCACAAAAGATGAACAACTCAACTTGATAGAGATGTAGAAGGATGAGAATTCTTCATTGCTGATGATAGAGACATGTGAAATTAAAACCCCATGTGACAAAGAGCCTAATTTTGTGATGCTGAATGAAACTAAGTGCCGTCACTAACAAATATTGGAGTTGAAAATTCCTGGTACCTAGGTACTGGAGCAATCATCCACATGTCAGGTGTTTTTGTTGAAAAACAAGAATGAAACACGGGTGGTATTTAAAAAGTTGAAGATCAGTGTGGAGGTAGAGAAAGACAAGAAGATTAAGAACTTTAGGACAGACTGTGGAGGAGAGTTCATATCTACTGCTTTTAAAGACTATTACGAGAATGAAGGCATGAAAAGATTTCTTACTGCACCATTTTCACTGCAACAAAATGATGTAGTAGAAAGGCGTAATCGAACGATTGTAGAGATGGCCAGATGTATGCTAAGGAGCAAAGAGATGTCTGTTGTTTTGACTGAGCAATTTGACGAGGAAATTGTGGGAGGAAAAACTGCCTATGTTTCAAGAAGAAAAAATAGGAAAACACTCGAGAGAGACAGACGTATTTAGTCGGATGATTGGGATATTTAAATAACAATATATCCTAAAAATGGAGAGGAGTGTAGACTTAATTAAAGCCAATCCACTCGACTTCATATCCCACTAACTTGAATTGTGCGGCTTTAAATATTAACTCAAAATAGTAATTAAAAATTAGGAATGACTTTTAACCTAAAACAAGTATTTATCTAACAATCTTCTCCTACAGACATGTGGTATATACCTACCTTATTGTTTGAACTCTGATTTGAGTCCTATTGCTCGGTGTCCCGATGGCATATCCTCTAGACTCCAAGTCTTGTTCTCAATGATGGACGCCATCTCTTCTTCAAGCTCGCGCGCTGCCAGTCCAAGTGGTTCACCTCCTTCCAGTAGGTCTTCCATCCTTCGGTACCTGGCCACTAGATCATCATCGTGATCAGCATCCAATGTCAAATCCGCAATACGTGGTGTTGCGAACTCTACTGGTTCAAGGGGTACAACCAGAGTTGTGGTTGGGGTTGGTATAGGCGTGCCCGATGCAGCTGCTGGCGGCGGTGACGGTTCCCGATGTTGCGTTCCTCCTTCTCCCAGCTCGGTGACGAGGTACTCCACCATGAATTAATTTGGGTTTTGGTCCACCTTGGTCACGTCGTTCTACTGCCAAAACGTGCTCTCGTCGAAGACAACGTCGCGCGACACGTGAGCTCGCCCCCACAGGATCATAGAGCCTGTACGCCTTGCTCCCGGGTTCGTAGCCTATGAAGACGACCTTCAGCCCCCTAGGATCGAGCTTGGCGAGGTGTGGACGCGTGTCCTTCATGTATGCAATGTAGCCGAACACTCAGAGATGATGTACCGCTGGCTTCTGTTGTACCAAGCCTCGTGTGGCGTCTTCTCGTCGAGGTTTCGTGTTGGCGATCGATTGAGGAGGTAGGCGACCATCATTACCGCCTCTCCCAAGAACCTCTCGGGCATCCCGGCTGTCTTCAGCAACGACCTTGTTGCCTCGACGATGGTCTGATTTTAGCGCTCCACCATTCCGTTTTGGTGGGGGTCTGTGTAATAGCCCAAAAATAAATAAAGAAATAAACAAATTATAAAAATTATAAAAAAAAAATAGTTAAAATAATAATAATAATAATAATAATAATAAATTAATTAATTAATTAATTAAAATTTAAAAAAAAAAAAAAAAAAAATCTTTCCCCACCTCTCTCTCCACTAACCTCTCATCCCTTCCCACCATTATCTCTCCTCCGTTATTACGGTAAAGTCCTATATCAGATTTCCTTTTCCTTTATAGTTATGGTTATAAGAAATTAATTTAGTTATGGTTATAAGAAATTAATTTAGGATCAAATCTTCTTTCCTATCTTATCGTCTATAATAATCACATCCCATATACAATTATTAGATTTTTTTTTAGCATTTTAGTTATGTTATAAGGTTAGATTCAATAAAATTTTAGGTGGCAGATCTATAAACTAAAATATCGTAGCCTGTACTTAAAATTGGTTAATAATATTTGTTTACACAATTGAAAAACCTATTTACAGAATAAAAAAAAATGAGAGAGAGAGGGAGGGAGATGAAACAAAGATTTGTTAAACAGTATTTAACCATAAAAAAGAAATATGAGAGGTCAGTGAGCTCTTCAAATTTTGTCTGACAGAAAAGATCATAATTTTTATGAGAGGGTGGTGAGCTTCTTCCAATTTTGTCTAATAGAAAAGATAAAGAATTTTAAGATAGCCAATGTAATTTAGGGAAATAATTTTATAGAGTTCAAACTTGAAACTGATGTCATGAGCTCATATAGGTTGACTCGGATTTCAAAGGACGGAATCGAACTTTCATTAAAGATATATTTGTGACAATGACTTAAGCGAGCCAGGTAAGTGACCTTACTATTGGCATGGTTATTTTTTATGTTGACACGTGCCCTGTGGTTCTGCACGTGTCATATATATTGATATGTGTGAATTGTCTGTGGATCGATATGCTTCCTATATGTTATGTTATGTTATAATATGTGGATTGTATGATAATAATTATGGTACGATGTGCTCTAGGAGATGTTTGAGATAGGATACGAGAAGGATGCACAAAACAAAATGTAACGATAGGAGTAAGATACGTTCATGAAACGTTAAGGTTAGGTTACATACCGGAGTGCTATGGATAGGAGAGATTGATGAAAGAATACGGTTAGGTTATGGGTAGAAAGGGATAGGTTTGTGATAGATTGATAGAACGATAGCGTTAGGATACGTTCTGGTGATGATATGACTAAGGTACATTACTTAATGATATGTCTGTGATAGGTATAAGAACGTTAAGGCTATGGTAAGTTAGAGAACGATATGACTATGAAGTGTTTACGTTATGACTTGGTTATGATATGATACATTGTATGCTAGATTATTGTGCTTAAGTACGAAATCATGTGAACGTGAATGTATGTTATTTATGCNCGATTATGGCTTGTTTGTATGAATATTTGAATGTAACTACATGAATTGTATGACATGAAATACGGTAAATTGCATGAAACATAACCCCGTTAGGAATATGTATGATATGTAAAGAAATGAGAATGAGAATGACATGTAAGCATGAAAACGTGACAGGGGGTTATGTTCATTAATGATAACTGTAGGACTAGTGGGACCTCATGCATATTGTGTGCTCATGCATTTGGGGGGATACCCCTATCCCATCACGAGGGTACGGACGCGTACATCCAATGGCAGGACAACGATCGTTATGCTTTGCATAGCGCTGCCGTGACGGTTCTAGTTTTAACGGGTCCCGGTATAAGGGCTCCCAGAGCATGTTCATTGGCTAGGGACAATGGCCCAGCGGTGTGCGAACTAGCTGGTGAGCCCATACTCGCACGTATGGGCTGCGTGTAGAGTATATGGTACACGTCCACGATTACCTGTTAGGATTACACCGTAGGGAAAACGAAACGAAACGAAACGAAAGGAAACGAAATGAAAGATAGGTCCCATCATTTCATTGCATGTGATTGTTGCATTTAACCCCAATAGTGGGGTCACTTACTGAGTATTTCTTTAAATACTCAAGCCATGTGCTACTACATTTTTCAGGTTAAGGCAAGGCATTCCTGTACGGCTAACGACGACATTGCAACTCGAGACCATGGCGCATGCATAGGGTAGTGGTATTTATTTTCTTAGTCTTAGGCTAGAATATGATGTTTTTTTAAAAACTCTTATTCATTTTATTTAGTCTTTTGTTGTGTCGTTTTAAAGATGTTTTCGAAACACGTAAGTCCATGGCTGTGTTTTAAGATAAAGGTTATGTTTTATGAAATTTAAATAAAGCCTTCCGCATTCAATGTTTATGGTATGTATACAGTAGCGACCTTAAATTAAGTAGAAAATTTCGGGTCGTTACAGTCTGATTCGGCCTCCACTCGCGCTTGAATGTGCTTAATTGCCTCTGCAGCCTAATTTTTCGCTTGCAGCAGGATCAGCCACATGATGTGGCTTTTTTGTCATCAAGCAGGAGGAAGAGGGTCTTGCTACCTAGGGTCGCCAGCTTGATGGGCCAACAGATATCACCGTGCACGAGCTTCAATGGCTCACCGGTGCGGTAGGATGCCTGAGATGGAAAGGGGGTGCGCCTCTGCTTGCCGATGAGACATCCATCGCACAGCCTGTTCATGCCTTCAATTGCCAGCAAGCCGTGCACCATCTCATCCTTGTGTAGTTTTTGTAGAGCAAAAAAGCTCAGGTGCCCATACCTTGCATGCCACCTCCAAGATACTTCTTTGATCCTAGCCGATCGGCTGACCGGTTGCTCTATCTCCAACTCCAGATGTAAAGGCGATTTGTCATGCACCTAACTTGTGTGAGCCGCTGTCGTCGATCATCGCGGATCTGAGTAGCCCGCGCTCAATGGAAATGTGGCAGCCGGCCTTATCGAGTTGACTTAGGCTCACAAGGTTAGACTTGAGCATCGTGAATGCTAGACATTTGGTAATTTCTCCTCCAACTAGAATAAAAGATCCCATTGAAGCAGCTAATCCCATGCATATTGTATGTATATCTGGTTTCATAAAAGAAAGCCGCTATGGTGAAATCGGTAGACACGCTGCTCTTAGGAAGTAGTGCTAGAGCATCTCGATTTGAGTATGAGTAGTGGCATGCCATTTTATATCATAAAACAAGTTCTATAATATAATTAATTCACATCCCCCATATTAATTCAAATAATTGAATTGAGGGACCTTTTTAAATTTTTTTAATGATATTTTCAACTGTAGGGCATATAGTAACTCCTATATATTTTTCGGTCATTTCAACTATCATTACAACTTTAGACATGCTCGAGGTGATTGGGGGCGATACAGCATCTTCTTCACGATTTTTGTCTTGCACTCGATGTTGCTCGTATATTAACTCATATATTCACGATTTCTTCACGATGTGTCATGAGTCATGTTACTATCTTTCAACAATCCAAAAAGTATATGCTTTAAGTTTCCTTTGAAGAAACAAAGGAATTCATCAAGCCAACCACAAATGAAAGTCAAAACATTAAAACTCATGTATGCCCATTATTTTGCTACATACAAATAGGGTTGAAACATAGCTTAAACACATGTATCAATCATGTAATAGTTAAGAGTAAGAACTATTTGGATGAGAGAGTAGGGATACTTTGCTCATGCCTAAAGAAGTCATAAGGATCAACTTTGGTCTTAACATGAACCAATCTATCAAAATTCTCTTTCCCAAAATACTTATAACCCCAAATGCTAGCTTGTTCATAGCTTGTTCTTCCATACTTGTTGTTTGATCCAATATCAAGGTCTCTATAATTGAGATATGCCGCTCTTGGTGACTTTGAAACGAAAGGAGCCATGTAACTATAAAGCTCTCGTATCCAATTTAGGTGCTTATTCTCTGCATCAATACCTCCTTCTACCCAGTTCGTGGTGTAACCAATTTTGTATGAATATTCACCTCTATGTGAAAAGGGAGTCTCCAACTCTGAAATTTGACTCATTTTCCCTCCATAAGGAATGAATATAATTTGTGGCGTTTCTATATCTCCGGATCTTAATCTTTGCCATATGCCCTCGATTGCAGCCATGGGAATGGGTTCCTTGACGTAGTCGGATTTCATTTTCGTCCTTACAGTCATGAGAGGTGTCTTACTTAGTAGATCTTCTAGCTTACTTCCAGGTTGAAGGCCAGTGCCCATGATGAGTGCTGTTTCGACCCAACTCGTTTCCATGCAGTCTTTCTTTGACAAACCCAATTCAGGGAATGTAGTGTTGAGGATTGTCAAAAGTTCATCTGCCTTGCCAAGATACAATGAGAAGAATAGTGCTAATGGGTTTATTTTGCTTCCTTGTCTTGTAAAATTCCCTCCTGTCATCAATAGTTGAGTTATACAATATTAACCAAAAATTAATTTCGAATTTTAGGGGCTAATAAATTTAAATTTTGTAATTTAATCATGAATATTGCGATTTATGTGAGATCTCACATTGGTTGGGAGAAGAACGAAACATTCTTTATAAGAGTGTAGAAATGTCTAATTAGTTTTAAAAACCTTGAGTGGAAACCTGGAAGGGAAAGTTTAAAGATGACAATATCAGCCAACGGTAAGCTTGAGCTATTACAAATGGTATGAGAGCCAAACACTGGATGATATGTCAATGAGGAGGTTGAGCCCCGAAGGAGGGTGGACACGAGGCGGTGTGACAATGAGGACACTAGACCCCAGCACGTCGGTTGGGGAGGAGAACGAATCGACGCGGTGTGCCAATGAGGACACTGGACCCCGAAGCGGATGGATTGTGAGCTAACATGTCGGTTGGGGAGGAGAACGAATGATTCTTTATATGGGTGTGGAAACTACTCCCTAACCCACCGTTTTAAAAACATTGAGGGGAAGTCCGAAAGGGAAAGCACAAAAGAGACAATATCTGCTAACGGTGAGTTTGGACTCTTACAAATGGTATCAAAGTCAAACACTAGGCGATATGCCAATGAGGAGGCTAAGCCCCAAAGTGAGGTGGACACGAGGCGGTGTGCCAGCAAGGACGCTAGGCTCCGAATGGGGTGGATTGTGAGATCTCCATTCATGGGGTAGGAAAAAGAAACATTTTTTATAAGCGTCTAGGTACCTCTCCCTAACAAACGCATTTTAAAAACCTCGAGTGGAAGTCTAAAAGTAAATGCTCAAAGAAAACAATATCTCAATATTTGTTAGCTGTGGGTTTAGAGTTACTGTTTATTAAAATGATTTCACATCCCGATAAGAGTAAAAAAAATACCTTCCAAAAGAATGCTAAGAAATAGATTATTTTCCAATTTGTGAGCCACATATTGCCACTGATGAATTAGCTTGGTGGCACCGTCCTCCAAAGTTCTGTTCACTACGCAAAGTGTCACTTTTGCCGGAACCGAAACCAACTTCACCTTCCAAGCCACCACAATTCCAAAGCTCCCTCCACCGCCGCCTCTAATAGCCCAAAACAAATCCTCTCCCATCAACTTTCTATCAAAAAACTTCCCATTCGCATCAACCAATTGAGCGTCTATCACATTATCAGCCGCAAGACCATATTTCCTTAACAACAGCCCATACCCACCACCACTAAAGTGTCCACCAACCCCAACCGTCGGACAAATCCCAGCCGGAAAGGCCAAGGTTCGACTTTTATCAGCAATTCTATAGTAAAGCTCACCAAGAGTAGCACCCGACTGAACCCAAGCCGTCTTACTTTCGACATCGATAGAGATCGAGTTCAGGTTAATCAGGTCAACGATAATGAACGGTAACGATGCAACGTAAGAAAGACCCTCGATATCATGGCCGCCGCTTCGAGTTCGAATTTGAAGGCCATAAGATTTGGAACAAAGGATGGCTGCTTGAATGTGGGAAACATGTAATGGTGTTATGATGAGGAGTGGCTTTGGGGTATGAGGGGTTGAGAATCTAAGGTTTCTAAGGGTGAAATTCAAGACATTAGAATAAGAGGAATTGAAGGGAGTGTAAAGGATTTTTGAAATGGAGGAGGCATCTTGGGAATAATGGGAGAGACATTGAAGAAAGTTTTGATGGGGTTTGCCAAAATTGGCTGAAACCCATGATGAACATGAACATAAAACAAGAAGGGTAAGAGAAAGAGGGAGTAATGGAGAAGAATTCATGGCTGAGTTTGACATTTTTGTGATTGAAATCTCCTCTATTTATGGTGGTTTGCAGGGAAAGAAATGGAAAAAGACATGCAAAAAATTAATCTAGCAAGGTTGCATGATTTTTATTAGCCTTTGACCAAATTATTATTTCACTATTAATTTAAGTTTGGATAAGTTGATTTCGATGAAATTAAGGATTCTATATCCAACTTGACATTGTCAACTAATTATATAATGTATAATTGGTAATAGAAATCCACCGTACATAATAGTTTTATTAAAACAGTTGCATTCATGACGAGAACAAGCGTTTTAATTAGTTTTTCCTTAAAAAAAAAAAAAAGAAAAAAAGATTTCTTCATCAATAAGGAAATAAACAAAGTTAGCCAATCATTTTGTCACCTTTTTTTTTTCTCTAAGTTATATATTAAAAAATATATGAAGTTGCAATATTATCCATACTAATGTTGGGGTGAGAACCGGTGGCAGCCCTCTGAATCTTTTGACCGCGTCATCCGAGCCCGCACATTCTTCGGCCCGACACAAGAAACTTCCATTATCTCAATAAAGAAAGTCAAGTAGAATTACAACACAATGATGTTTCAAAACAAGCTCCCTATCCAAGCCATTCCAAGATCTTAGATAGTAAAATACTGGCTCCCCACATACAGTAACTACAGTGACAGTAAACAATAAATCTACCCTGAGTGGGGTCGTGATGCTTCATAGGTTGACTTAGTAGCTAACCAGCATATGGCCGCACACTCCCTAAGATGAATTTATGGTTCGTGGATGACGAACCGGCTAATACATAATATACTGTTGCCACTAGAGAGAGTTCTATGAGGTAGAGCCTCATCCCTGAAGACACCAGACATTCACTATGCAACCAAAAAGAAACTACCCAAAGGGCCTATAGAATAACCCAAAAATTAGGAAAAAAAAGGAAAGGGAAATTGTCCCACTTCCATTAAGTTGAGAAGTGGGGAGTTGGTCTTCACTATAAAGGGGAGATCTTTACTTTATTTAATCATCTAACTCGAAAAGTTCGAAGCTAGTCAGAGAGTACATTTTCTAACGGCTCTAAGCCAGTATTTTGGCTGATCCAATTTGGGTCTGATATGCTCGAATTCGGATCCTTTACTAATAGTTTCAACTGTTCGTGAGCGTTTAATGTTATGACTACCTTTTAGCTAGTTTAAATTTTTGAAGTCTAGTTTAAATTATTTTATGCAAAATTAGGTTTAGATAGTTTAACTATTAGGAGTAAGTTTAAATTATTTTATGACAAATTAGATGAGTAAATTCCTACCTTAAAATGCTAATTTATAATCGCGGAACTCCTTAGGTAGAATTAAATTTCATAGAGCAACATTAAGCTAGAATCAAGGGGTCGTAGTAGCTTCGGCCTATGTCAACCATGTAAGTGACCCTACTATCGACTCAGTCAGAAGACTTGTCTTATGTATGATGGACACATGCTCAGTAGCCCTTGCAAGTGTCATGTATGTTGATATGATGTATTATGATGACGTCATATATTATAATGATGTGATTTGCTAAGATATTATGATGTGTTATGATGATGCATTGATCATGTGATTTATTATATTGCTATGATACGTTATGATGATGATATGACATAGTATAATTGTATCTCATGTTATGATGATGTACATATATGAGATGTCATGTTGCATTATGATACTGAAGAGTTTTCTGATACACAACCTCTAAGTAATATTATGTATGATGAAAGTACGAACGCTTATGCATGCATGTTACCTAGGGTAAAATGTAAGGATGTGTGGGTTGTGTCGCTTGAATGATTTAAGATGAAAAGTATAGGGATCTCATATATTGTATGGTCATTTACATTGGGATACTTCTCCTTTTATGTTGAGTACGGACGCGTACATCATGATGATGATGATCATCATCATGCTTTGCATGATATACGAGAGTTGTTGTACCTCTAGACGTCCGACTACAGCCAACTAGCCCGACCATGCAGGCTCAAGGGGTGTGTAGGAAAATACAACATATCCAATTTATTTGGACTGGAAGCCACCTCTATAATGTTTGTGTCTAATCATGATTGCATGTGTTTACATTCTCTTATTCTCTTAACCCCAATAGTGAGTCACTTACTAAGTATTTCTTAAAATATTCAAGTCAGGTGCTACTTCTATATTTTAGATAAAAGCAATGCACCCTTTGGTGGTTGATGGCGACATCACAATTAAAAACTATGGAACTTGGATAGGGTAGTTGCATTTAATTTCGTAGATCCTAGGTTAGTATAGGGCGTTTCTATTTTAAACATGCAATTCCTTGGCATTGTTTTATGAAGTCATTTTAAATGAATATTTCCGCCTAAGAAGTTACGTCACACATATAGTAGCGACTTTAGGTTAGTAAAAAAATAGAGTCATTACATTATAGAACGTGTATAGATCCTTGGGAGGTAAGATTCAGTTAATAGTGCTACACATGACATTGAGGCACCTTAAATACTCGAATAATAATTGAAACTAGGTCAGGACTTCCTAGAGCCTAGAGTAAAGCACGTGAATACCTACTCAGTTAAGGATGAAATGAGAGCGTACAAATAGGTTGTTTCCTTGAGTATTTTTATACTCACCTCTTTCTCCTTTCTTTTTATAATTTTTCACACACTACCGATCGAGGCGTAGGGGTGTCTAAGAGCTGTATTTTTTAGTCTTTCGTATTTGGTTTGTAAGTGAATATCAAACCTATTCCCTTTGATAATAAATTTGAACACATGGGCTTGTAATTGAATTACATTTTGTGTTGCGTGGTCTTGTTTGTTAGCTTTGATTTACATTTTAGTGGTTAGTACATAAAAGGTAAAATTAAATTTGCTTTTTTTTCTATATTTACCTAAAAAAAAAACCCTTTTGCTATTTACTAAGAAGTAAACTTATATATATGTGTGTGTGAAACCAACCCAATACCCTTAGATGATAAGTAATTTGAATATTTTATACGCATTTTCCTTGTTCAATTAAACAACCGAGTACATCAAATATGACATTGATTGAGAATTTTATTTTAATGTGAAGACTTGGGAATAAAACAAACAAAGAGATAAGATTTTTAATACTTTGGAGCTAAAAACTTTATATTAAATGTACGAAAGTAACTCCATGTGGTAAGCAACATTCATTTTATAAGGGATGAAATTTGTTTTAAGTGCCAAACTTGTTACGGCTCAGGCTTACTACCAGTAGATATTGTCTCTTTAGCCTTTTTCTTTCAGGCTTTCCCTCAACGTTTTTAAAATGCATATGCTAAGAAGAGGTTTTTACACCCTTGTAAAAAGTGTTTAGTTCTCCTCCACAACCGATGTGAGATTTCACCTACGTTTTAGAAGTTGAATGTTTAAATTTTTTAATAAAAGATTTTAAATAACATGACATGTTTGGAATCTCATCAAAATTAGTTCATTAATTCAAATTCTAGCTATTTATACGTACATTTGTCAAGGTGAACCCATTTGGGTTGCAAGATGTGTGTATGAGGATTCTATGGTCCCTTAGAATGGATTGCAAGGTGTTGTGCCTCCTTAATACCACAATTGAATCTTATACTATTTGGTGTGACCCAAATATCACAATCTTCAATGCTTGATACCATTTATGGGGTCCAAATGCCACAACCAAAGAGTAATTGATACCCAATTGTTGTAGCAGAATACTACAACAAAAAAGTTGCTTTCGATATTTAATTGTTGTAGCAGATGCGGAAGCAGAAGCAAGATCGATCATACTCACACACCCATAAACAGAAATTAAACATCGAGACACAAAAATTTATGTGGTTCGGAGAGAAGAAATTCCCCTACACCCACGAGTGGTAGCCAATCACGATAACCAAAGTGTTTACAAGTGTATCTCTCGCACTCTTACACTACAAAGTTTCTCTAACAAAGTTCTTCCCAATTGCCTCTAGTCAAATGCAAAATGACAATGACTCCACGTGACTACACACGACTCACACTCAAAACAATGCTAGACAAGTTTTTATATAGGCCTAACAATACTAATTCTAAACCAAATAAATGAGAATATTAATCAAAATGGTTATGAACCGAATGAAAATTAATATACAAAGTAAATAAGAATATTAATAAAAATGATTATAAACTAGATGAGATTTAATAACTAAAATAAATGAGAATTATGACAATTCATCTCAACACACCATCTATCTTTTTACTTGTCTCCTTGTATAGGTTTATGTTAAGAATAAGAAATGGAATTGGAATTGAAAGGTACGTTCTCATGGATATTCATAAGGTTTAAATTGGATACAAGCTTCCAACTAATACCTACCAATAACGAAAATATAAACTAATTAAATATTGATAATAAAATAATATATACTATAATCATAAAAGAAAAAATATTAAGATATAATATCGAAGATATATTTCATAAATAATATATTATCCAAATATTATATCTCAACAATTTACTACTTGCTGTGTCCGGTGTGTCCGGCTAGAGTTTGTTTGTATGCTTGGTTGTGGACACTTCATTTACATATTTTGTATCCCGGTCCCATTTTCCTCTTTAATGAACAAACTAAACATAGGTACGTGTATTCAAATTTACATTGGAGCTTAAAATCACACAAAATTTTACGGTAGTTTTTCATTGTTTTCTCATATATTCATCTTATATTGCATAGTTGGTTAGTCATATCTTATCTTTCAATACCTCAAAATTTTGATTGTGACATTTCTTCTTGTACATCACAATTCCGCTTTCTATCGATTAATCTTGAGACCTTAGGTTATTGTACTATTCATTATGATTTGATCCTGATGTTTGGATAGATAGACCTAAATGAATTTCAACTTTAGTTTTTTTTTTCTTTAGACTTTTGTCGTATTTGGTAAAAATACTTAAATATTGAATAGAATAGACATCAATCAAATTAATGAAATATTCACGACGTTATTTTAACTAACTATGTAAGACTCAAAGGATTTTATAGGAATTAAGAAGTCCATGTAAAATTCAAAAAAAGAATTAAGAGATTTAAACAAGGAAATTTTTGGATTTTAGATTTCTTATTTGGAAGAATTTTTAGGAAAAAAAATTGGATCGGGGAGAAAAGAATATAAAATATTCAAAAAAAAAAAAGTGGCAAATTATCAAAATACCTATGAACTTCAAGATATTTACGAAAATGGTACGGATCAGAAAATCAGATTCTCAACCGTGAGCAGAGATCAGAAAATCCCTTGAATCTCCATTTTCACGTTGGATCTTCATTAAATTTGAGTATGCTCTAGAGGACACACAACTCACTACATCCGACGTCTAAAATTCAAATTGGAGGCCGGTTGCTTGTTGATCGGAGACAATATTTCCGATGAGAAATCCATAAAAATCATTCTCCAAATTACGATGGTTCTAGAGGTTTCACGATCAGTTTAAACTTCTCCTATAAAGTATGAAGTTGGAGCATTCATATAGAACAAGAATTGAGTTGAGTCGAGCTCCCAATCGCAAGTAATAACTGTTTAGATTTTTGGGTTTTCTACTCTCAGATTTCTTCCAAATTCGAGGACAACTATCCACCATTTCCTTTCAAACTTGTTCCTATAGTTTCTAAATAAGATTACTCATAAGTTTTTGGAAGGAAACAAGCGCTAAAAGAGCCTAAAACATATTCCCCCAATAGTGGTCGCCATTGAAGAACTTTAAGGAAAGCTTGATTCCGATCATACAAGCAAATTTGTCGAGGAAGGACAATTCCATATAGAGTTCAATAGTGGCCACCACTGTATTTTTCTTGTAATTTTTAGTCATCCATAACAAGAAATACTAGAGTCCAAATAACGTCCAAAAATGTAAAATTTACAATATCATTATATTCTCTACTTGCAGATTCTTGTCGTTTGCTAGAACACCGCCTTGCGGTCTAAATCAACTCCGGCTTGCTTCATACTGCTTGTGGGAAATCCATCGAAAAACTTTCGATTTTAAAAAATATTGAAATCAAGAAGCCAAAACGTTTACCTTTGCTTCTTCCTCGATTATTGATAGAACTAGAACAAATAGAAATCCCATAATTATTTTTCTCAACCTAACGAACATATCTTACCAATCTAATCAAGACTCCTAATTAGAAATATAGAGTTAAAATGACCAATTTACCCCTTCGACTTTGACCGATTTTTTCAATTTTTTACTATTTTCTTTTATATTTTTCTTAAGCTCGTGAGACTTTGCTAAGTATTTCCCTCCTACATCCTCTTGAAATATAACTTCTAAAATACTCAATAAAATTCGAGTAGTAGTTCGACTATTAAAAGAAAAATGAATATTTATTAGACTTGGATGTTACAAGCTACTATGGTATGCGGAGGAAACCCTTTCTTAAAGAAGATGAGAGACTACACAAATTGTTTAGCTCATGATAGGCGCCATTATGGTGTGTGGTAACAGTCAGAGGATACTTAAGCTAAACTCGAATTTCTTAAAGCCCTATGACAAGTCCGTGGAAACTTATTAGGTTATACTCACTCCTTTTTTTCTTTTCTTTTCAGATACCGTTTGAGGTGGAGAGGTGCTTAAGAGTTGAACAATCACAAACGAGTGCCAAACTCACGGCATCAGTGTTAATTTTTATTCCTTTCTTTCACATTGTCATTTGTTTTCTTTTAGTTTTCCCCACCCATTCCTAGCTTGTAAATAACTAAAATAGTATTTGCTTTGTATACCCATTGATTTGGATTTTGGTTTTTGTCTATGGTATAAATCATGAGAAATTTTACCTTATTTTCAGTATTTTATTTTTATTTTTATTTTTATTTTTATCACCGTCTAATATTTCGAAAGCCTTGAAAATTAGGTTGTGACATCAAGAATTAGAGTCCTATCTAAATCCATTAAACCGAGTTCACAAAAGCTTATATAAAAAATACCCATCCAAAACATACCAAAATATACTTTAATCGTCGTTGAATGGTACTCAACATGTCCAGAGAGTGTTTAAACGACAACTATTGGAATTGAAACTACAAAAAGAGACTTTTCAATGGTAAGAAATGTAACTACAACACTTCAAAAGTAATTTTCAATATCTTAAATGTATTTGTGATCTAAGCAATTTGAATGGAGTTCACGACCCGACCCAACACAACCCAACCCTCTATTTTCGAATTGGGTTTGGTTCTTTTATCGAGTTGTTCTTTGTTTCTTATTTTTTTTTTTTTTTTTTTTTTTTTAAAATCTACTTATCTACCATACATGTTACATTAATAACTAAAATTTTATAAAACTTAAATACTAAACATTTACAAGTCATAACATTAATCTTTATAAAATCTTAAAAGTAGGATAGATTAGGTTGAGTTATAACCTTATTTTCGAATTTTTTGGGTTGACTCTCACCACGAAACGTTATGCATATGAACAATCTCACCACGAACGAACTTTACGTTATGCATGCCGAAGAATACATATGCACATGCAATTGACAATATTTGATATCCCATCTATGTGAACAAAAAGTTGGGAGTCGGACGAATGAAAGCAATATTGACCTTTAAAATGGGTATCTATTTTCCATAAATAAATAAAAGCTTTCTTCATTCAACAACCAATAATAATTTCTTGTTCTTGTTAGGAATGGAGAATTTGTTGAATTCACAATTTCAATATTATCTATTTATTAATTACGACAATAATAACAAAATATTAACTTAGCCACCACACAAATTGAACAAACAAATTTCAAAGCTTTGATTCCCATGAACTTTCCCCCAAGTTTTTTTCAATATCGTGTTTGATTGGATGATCTCAAAACCATATGCAATCCATTACTCATTATATACGTCATCATCTTATTCTTTAAAATTTTGAAGTGTTTATGCGTTTAATTGGATTGGATTAAGACATTTTTTAGATTCAACTCAATCAATCAAACCCAATTGTTCGAGTAATTAAATAAATCTTAATAAATAATGAAGTTAACTAAACCATACCATAAAAACATTAGCTTAAACAGTCGGAGTTTAGTGTTACTTATTGTTAGTTGAATTAGTCAAGATATTAATAATCAGTTAATATTTTGAGAATATATTAGTTATGGAATATATGTAATCAGTTAATTTGATTAGCAGTATATTTTATTTTATTCTCAAGATTTAGTTAGTTCATATTTTCAGTAAGTATTAGTTGGTAGCTCCTATCCTATTTAAACGTTGTTGTGAATATCAATGAATATTGAACCTTCGATCTCAATTCTATTTCTCATTCTTAACACTGTATAATTTTGAATAATAATATTTTCAGATCTATTCACACTTTTGAGTGGTAGATATTGTGTCATGAATCGGATTGTTTGAGTCATTTATTCAAATTTTTGTTATAGAAGTAAAATGACAATAACTAAAATAATTTAATTTTAGGACAATATATAAATCAATATAACTCACAAAATTTAAATAAGTTAATGATCGAACTTGTTGAATTGATTAGGTTATTCATTTTGAGTTTTTATTAATATTCGTATAAATATTATATCATCGACACAGATCAAGAATTTAAATCTAACGCAATTTTTTGTTCAACTAAAAAGAACGAAAGCATTACCACGTGCATTGCTCCAAACCACTCATTCAACTCGGGTATTTGTTAGTCGAGTAATGTCAAAAAAAAAAAAAAAAAAAAAAAAAAAAAAAAACTTAGGTCTATGTTAGATTTTGATCAAATTATTTATTAGAAAATAATTTATTTATTAAATTGATGAACTTAAAATGAAATAGCATAAAAATTAAAGATATGAAATAAATAAAATAAAATAATGTATCTCTAAATTGACATCATGGAAAATAATTTAAATTAGTGTCTATAGTATGGTGACGATAGATTACAATTATTTTTGTTGAATTAAAACATTGACCTTATTATAATATATGTTTGATTTTGACAAAGATATATAATCCTCAATTAATTATACGACGATGTTATCTTAATTTAAATTTTCTCCTCTCATCTCACTTTCAATCTATGAAAATCAACAGAGATTGCAAACCCCCCCAAAATGGTAGTTAGGGCAAAATTACCATTTTGCCCCCTCGGTTGCCTTTGACCAACATTTTCGATTTTTTCCGCCATTCATTTTGTATTTTTTTTCTACGTTTTCAGGATTATCTCGAGATTTTTTTCTCTTCTAACATATCCTCAAATTAAATCTCTAAGGCCTTCAGTGACTTGAAAGGAAAAATTGGGTATTTAATACCTCGTTCGGACTCGGGTGTTACAAATTCTCTTTTCCTTAAAAACTTTCATTCTCGAAAGTATCTTATTCTCGAATCTCCAAGTAGGTCAGCCTTATATCCACCTATTATGCTCAAATTTCTACGTCATTTTGACACTTGCACCACTGGATCGTAGCCTTAGTCATTTACTTACCTCGCATCCTCCCATGGACGAAGAGGTCGTAGTAATCCTTAAGTCCTTGTTCATGAGTTCCATGACAATTAGTGTTAGTATAATACTTAGGGTACATCTAGGGCTACCCTACCCTTGTACATGACGGACTCCCTTGCCCGGTATCCAGAGGTTACTCTGTGGGCATCTTAGTCATTAAGGTCATGGTACACAAAGGTTCTAAAGGTTCTAAGTCTAGTGAACATGCTCATGAATCATTTCTATCATACATGAATGCCTAGCATTAGGGTCAAGCACCAAAAGGTTAAACAATTAAGGAAAAGGAGAGTACTTGTAACTGTTATTCAGACTCATCGTCCTCCCTGGCCACCCCGCTACGCTACGGTTCTCTATGTCCATGATGGTTTTACTTTGCAGGCAGATTAACATCATAGTCATATCTTGGAGCTGAGGATGTTCATTAGATTCCTAGGGCAGCTAGGTGGCTTAACACAGACTTCTTACTCCTCGAGTATTTCTTAGTCTCTGAGAGCATTGGGATCTAGACCCTCTGGTCATCGCTCACGATTCTAAGGTGCTTAGTCTACTTGAGCATCCTAATGTAGGTCATCATGTAGCCAACCTAACTCTAATGCTCTAATTCTGTGGAGATAAACACACTCTACAAGAAGAAGTAGTCAAACCCCTAAAGCTAAAACATACTATACATACCATGTACACATACAAGCAAATAAGTTCAACAGAGAGATAATATAAATCAATCACTCATAACATAGATCACACAAGCGCTGAAAGCATATAAAACAACATTTATCACAAATATCACATAGGGGCAGTTTGGTAATGCCTTATATCATCATAACATACTCATCTATATTTCCAAACTCATACTATAGTCATGCATATTCTCTCTCTAGCTCTGGATAATATATAAAATGGTATGCTTCTAAAAAATCTCAATTGAGGGGCATAACGATAATTTTGCCATAACATACTACAATACATACTCATCCAAAAGCGTCGTTCCAAAGTCCGTAACATGCATTTCCTAACTACCTAAGATAAGGAAAGCTCCCATGCTAGCATATCCTAACAATCACTAAAAGTATTACTTGCCTATAATCTACATAGTAATTTACTTCTGTGAAGCATGCCTTTTCGATATAGATTTTCTGTGTGCTAAGGGCTCTAAAATTTTTGAAATTTATTTGGTAGGTCTAATTCAAATAAAATTAGGGTTAGTATTGAAATCAGGATAAAAAGTGATAAACGAAAGTCAAATGGGGCGAACATAGTCTTACACGTGTGTATCACGCACCCTACATGAGCTTGGAAGGCCTACCATGCGCTGCCATCATGCACGAGTACCACATACCAGGGTCAAAAGAGTCACGCCAACTATATGACACGTGGCAGGCGCTTACTGGTTAGTTTAAGCACCGCAGTGCACGTTCAATCCTTAGTCACGTAAGAATTTTTTGTGATTTACATCGTGTGACACGTGGAGCAAGTGACTTGGACTTTGTGATGGGTCGAGTCAAGCGGCCATTCAGGTGGCAGGTGCTGAATCGAGTCGTGTCTCGGATCTAGCGCAATGTGTGACGGTCCTACTTTTTTTACCGCGCAGCGTCGTGATCTTGACACGCTCACGACCGGCCTTAAGAGGAATTATGTCCCATATATATTTTTCGTCCCAACTTTGTGGCTTCGTTGGATCTTATGCGAGGTTTGTCTTTGTCAATCAAACATCGCTTGTGCAGAATCCAAGCTTGTTCGACGACACACGTCGCCTGCACGTGTATGTTCAATCGTCTGCGACACATCTGACTTGCCTCTACACTACGCCAAGTCATTCGGCTCGACCTTGCCTCTGCTCGATGCGAAGGTCTCTCAATACAACGTTGTGTCTCTTCTTGTCATCTCGATCTCCATCGACATGGCCCATATGTCTTGATGCCATCTCGAGTCTTGGAGTATCATCGGCCATCGCAACTCGCTCGGTCATGCTATCGAGAACTGGCCCGCGTGTCGCTCATCTCATCGGGACGTCCCAAACATCCATCCATCCGAGTTCTATCGAGGCATTGGCCCTCCCGTGCTCGTGTCATGTCATTTACGGATATCGTGTCGGATAGCGGGTGTATGTAGCAACCACCAACACGCAGGCTGGGGCGCAATACCGACACACCCATGTTGCCCCGTACTGTCCTTGAAAACCCCATTTCAAAGGAGGTCGCTTGAGACACTCGTCTCAGCACGCTCGCCCACGTTGTGATGCACGCATGTGTCACAAGGTAGCTCACTTAGGCCACAAGGTCCATGGGTGGTGGAGAGCTGACACCATGGTACCCCCTGAAGACAACCGCACCTCAGATTGTTGAGTTCAAAGAAATGAGACGTTGATAGGGACGTCAACCAATTAAGTGGGGGAGAATGTCACGATCATGCTTGTCCAAGGCATGTCGCCCATGGCCGCATGCTCGTGACATTCATAACCCTTGCCTTGTACTAGTTTATTGCTTTATTTGACTGCTTTCATGTTGTATTATTTCTTTCTTGTTTTCTTTAAGAGTATGACGTTTCGGAGAAGTCATGGCTACGCCTGGTAGATATGAAATGGCTCAAAATTTACTATAAGAGGATGCGACTAGTTGTCAAATTCTTCCTACCCGAAAAGTTATATACTGTCAAAATGTACTATAAGGGGATGCAACTAGTTGTCAAATTCTTCCTACCCAAAAAGTTATATACTGTTTAAGTCGTTGTTGTTGCCTTTGTGCTTGCATGCTATATAACACCTCTCTCTCTCTTGCTTTCAAAACTCTTTTTCCAAAACCTCTCTCCCCCACTCTTGAAATCGAGACCTGAGGTTTGTATTCAAGTTACCTGACCATAGGCAACGTGACTCGAAGTAGGCTTAACTCACTCAGTGCTGAGAGTGAGTGCCGCACAATCACGAAATCCGCTGCCTAGAAACCACGATTGTGACACAATGTATCACCCCAATCGTCAGACACATTGAACCATTCACAATGCAACATGTATCACTCACTAGGACGGCCGTGCTCTGCCTCTCGTCGTCAGACACGTGTTGCCTCCCTTTTATCTCTTTCACTCGTGCAATTGAAAAACCCAAATTTCATCTATTCTTACTATTTTCTTTTTATTTTCATAACTTCTCATTATAAAATTTATTCAACTTGGATTCTTTCACTAAAATTTTATAGTTTTAGTTCATCTACATGTACGGTATTTTTTTTCTTAATTTATTTTCAACTACAGACTAAAATAAAATCAAAGTTTGTCTTACAATTTTGCATATTCTAGGGTTGGCCAGAACACAGTCCAGTCATCATAAACTTCTCTCTCTAACTCTCGCTTAACAAACCTAAACCCACATCCACACCCCTAATTAAGAATAGAGGATCAAAATGACCCATTTACCCCTCATAGTTGATTTTAACAATTTTTTCTAATTTTTTAAATTTGAGATATTCTAAGAATTTTCTTTTGAATTTATCTTAAAATTTGGTCTTTTAAGGCTCTTAATAAAACTATGAAAATTCAAATTTAAAGAAAAAATCAAATATTTAATACATCATTGGGATTCGGAGTGTTACATAAATCATGACCCTAAACCCTAAACAATGTGTTATGACACATTAACAGGAGTTACGAAGGATAGACATGGCCAACCCCATAGCTCGTTCACAAACCTTCATGTCTATCCTCGTGAGCTAAGGATTGACTTCGACCCCTAGGGGCAACTCCACGGTGGTTAGCTAAGGGTTCACATAGCCAACTCCTTGGGTGTTGGCCAAGAGCAATATGACTAGTCTCACAATGTTCACGGTTGAGAAGGATAAAGCCTGACTCTTGGCTATCGTTAGTATATTTCTATTTGAGAAACGATTTGAACGAATAATGATCCGATCTTACTTAACACGCCATTATGATAACAATTTCTAAATTACAATATAAGTACAACAAGTTAGCAAATGGAAATATATGTCCAAAACACTCACCTATTGCTCTCTACCCCTATTATTGACTAGATCATCGGAATTCGGTGGTTTAGCTTCACGTTCTCGTGCATCTTTGTCTATTTTGCACCCAACACAATTTTCAAACATACAAATTTACCATTGATCCATTGACCAAATATTAGCACGAAGATATCCGTCCATTTATCTTTATAAGAAAAAATCGAGATGTCGTAAGTATCTAAAACATTAAACTTTATTTTTTTTTAGCTTAAAATATAATATTTGTTTATTAACACAAAAATTCTCGAAGAGCAATTAAAATTTGATCGATGAGTTCTAAGACGTGAGAGGTACAATTTTCAATTATGAACGTCAAGACTTATCATTTGAACCTCCAAAGTTGAAAATTAATCCTCATATATGTGATAGCATAATTCATAACCTACAAAGTTCTATTAATATCGACATGTTCACACATGTTTCCATTAAATTGGTATCTATTAAATTTTGAAACTTCTCCCATTCCTTAAAGTTTTCAAAAATCCTTTTTCTTAAAAGAAAAAATTAATAATAATAATAAAAATTAAATTGCTATAGCTTGCACAAAATTAAAAAAAAATATATATATATATTCGAGTATTATTATTATTATTTTTCAATTGACTTGACTCATTCATTTTTTTGATAATTATATGAAGAAAAAATGAACTCTTGACCAATCCATTGCATGGAATTTTCTTTGTTCAATAATTCAAAACAAAGCTGCCTTTTTTGTACTATAAATAATGGAGGCCGATCCATTGCCAAACACAAAACCAAACATGAAGTCTCCAATTACTTTGTTTGTTTATACTTTTGTTGTCTTGTCGTTTGCATGGGCAGCTTCTGCTCACAACCATGAAGATTTTCTCCATTGTCTTTCTCTTCATTCCCCAAATAGCTCTTCAATTTCAAAGACTATATACACTCCCAATGATTCTTCATACTCTTCGGTTTTGAACTTCTCAATCCACAATCTTCGATTTGCAACTCCTCGAACCCCGAAGCCTCAGGTCATCGTCACACCATTACAAGTTACCGAAATCAAAGCATCCATCATTTGTGCCAAAACTACCGGGTTTCAAATTAGAACACGAAGTGGTGGCCATGACTACGAGGGTCTTTCTTATGTATCCGATGTCCCATTCATCGTCGTCGATTTAATAAACTTACGTTCAATTAACGTCGACGCAAAAAATAACGTTGCATGGGTGCAATCAGGAGCTACAATTGGCGAACTCTATTATAGAATCGCCGAGAAAAGCAAAACCCTAGGGTTCCCAGCCGGGGTCTGTCCAACTGTTGGCGTCGGTGGACACTTTAGTGGCGGTGGCTATGGCTTGATGCTACGAAAATTCGGCCTTGCCGTTGATAACGTGATCGACGCGTACTTCATCGACGTGAATGGCAACCTCCACGATCGAAAATCAATGGGGGAAGATGTTTTTTGGGCTCTTAGAGGAGGTGGAGGAGCAAGCTTTGGAATTGTTGTTGCATGGAAAATAAAGCTCCTCCAAGTTCCACCAATTGTGACTGTTTTCACAGTTACAAGAAACTTGGAACAAAACGCCACAAACCTAATCCACCGGTGGCAATACATTGCTAGCAAACAAGACGACAGACTTTTCATTAGAATCATAATAAGAGGTGTAAATTCAACAAATCCACAACATGGAAGTCAAAGAACATTGGAAGCTGCTTTCAACTCCATGTTCCTAGGAAAATCCGAAGAGCTTCTTCCAATAATGCAAAACACTTTCCCTGAATTAGGGTTAACAAAAGAAGATTGCATTGAAATGAGTTGGATTGAATCAATTCTCTATTTTGCTGGCTTCCCAAGTGGGCAACCATTAAATGTTCTTCTTGATAGAACACCATTATTCCCCAAAAGATTCTTCAAAGCCAAATCCGATTATGTAAACGAGCCAATCCCAAAAGCTGCCCTTGAGGGCACATGGGAATTGTTCAAGGAAGAAGAAGCTGAAGCTGCTGAGATGATCTTGAGCCCTTATGGTGGAATAATGGACGAAATTTCAGAGTCAGAGACTCCATTTCCACATAGAGCTGGAAATCTTTACAAGATTCAACATTTGGTGTATTGGGAAGAAGAAGGTGAGGATATTGCTGAAAGGCATATTAATTGGATTAGAAAGCTATATAGCTATGTGGGTCCTTATGTTTCGAAGAATCCAAGAGCTGCGTATATCAATTATAGAGATTTGGACATTGGGATGAACAATAAGAAGGGAAAGACGAGCTATGAGGAAGCAAGTGTATGGGGAGTTAAATACTTCAAGGGTAATTTTAAGAGGTTGGTGAGTATCAAAACTAAGGTTGATCCTTCTAATTTCTTCATGAATGAGCAAAGTATTCCTTCTATTTTGCCTTCGTGGAAGAAGAGGGGTCATTAGATGTTTGGAAATATGATTGTTTGTTGAAGAAAACCCGGTTGATTTAATGTATATGAGAGAATAAAGGGGTTTTCTAATTTGAATTATACGTCTATTTGTATTTGTATTTGTCAACAACACGAGAAGAGAGTTTCTAGGATAAGTAAAACCTTAACCACTATGCTTTTCAATTATCCTCGTTGTTGTGGATAGAGTATTTATATATAGTGAATATTTACCGTGAAGGAAGCACTAACAAATTTTCTAAACTTTCTAAGTTAAAACTACGCAATTTGGCCACTACTAACCATTCTTCTAAAGTTGTTAAAGTAACTAACATTTTTTTTATTAAGTCAAACTTATTGGCTCACAATTTCCCCCATAAGCTTAACTTTGTTCAAGATTCTCCACTCACAACAATTCCCGCATTTCTGCAAATTTAACTCTTTCTAGGGCCTTAGTTAGAATATCCGCACGTTGCTCTCTAGTGCATATGAACTCCAAAACGATCTGTCTCTTCCCGACACACTCACGAATGAAGTGGAAGAGAGTTGTCAATGTGTTTTCTGCCTTTGTGAAACATCAAATTCTTCAATGCAATCGCAGATTTGTTGTTGAAGTAGAGAGTTACCTGTTTTAGTTCACTTCCGTCACTTCACTTAACAAAATTTTCAGCCAGCCGCAGTTGCTGCCATAAACTCAGCCTTACGGGAAGATAGTGTCACAATTCGTTACTTTTGAGATTGTCAAGAGATCAAATTTCCATTGACATAAAACGTCATTCTTTTGGTGCTTTTTCTATTGTTAATATTTCTAGCTAAATCATTATCGGTAAAATCGACTAGTTCTTTCGGATCTCACCCTCTTTGATACTTCAACCCGTAGCTCGATGTTTCCTTCACATAGTGGAGAATGTACTTAACCGCTTGATTATGCATCATAATATACTTTTCCATATACTTAACTTACCATTCCAACAACATATGAAAGGTTCGGATGAGTATGAGTCAAGTACCTCAAACATTCAATGACGCATGGAATACACCAAGCTTTCTTAATCATCTTTCCTGAGTTGTAACTTTGCTTCCATGGGATACTTGGTCGAGTTGCACTCTACTATCTTAAATTGTTGCAACACCTTCTTAGCATAGGTCAATTGCTTTAGTATGATGCAATCTTTCCTTTAGAACACTTCAATACCGAAGTAATATGTGAGTAACCCAAGATTAGTAATCTCAAATTCTTTTATCATTTGCTACTTGAACTTTTTGACATCTCCACACTTGTACCAGTGACAATCAAGTCATCAAAATACACGTCCACTATAAGCGTTTAAGCTCCATTGTTTCTTGTATATACTACTTGTTCTTGCGAGCACTTCATTTATTTTAGACTCTTTAAGCTCTTGTCCAAACATATGTTCCATGCCCTTGGTGCTTGTAGTAAACCGTAAGGGCCTTTGACAACTTGGACACTTTGTGCTTTTCGATTTTGGTGATGAAGCCTTCAGGATAGGTAATGTACACTTCTTCTTGGAGGTTACCATTTAAAAACACTGATTTGATGATGACCTCCCACCCATGTTGAGTTGCAAGGGCAAGAATAAGCCTTACAAGGCCGAGTCTAGCCACAGGTGCAAAAATCTCCACAAAATTAACTCATTGCTGCGGCAAGTATCCCTTTGCCACGAGTCTTGCTTTATGCTTGATGAAAACTCCGTCACTATTCTTCTTCAACTTAAACACCCAATTCAAACCAATGGGCTTGTGTTCGGGAGGTAAGTTAGCGATTGTCAGTGTCTTGTTCTTCACAATGGCTTCAAGCTCTTTTTGCACGACTTTCTGCCACATCGTCTCACTTGCTGTCTCACAGTAAGTTTTTTGCTCCTTGGCCACGAGAAACACTAACTTGTCGAAAGATAATACTTCTTAAAGTGTATTTGAATAAATTTCACCAATAGAACGAAACTTCTCTAGTCTAACCTCTATTGAGGATCCTCTTGTGCTCTCTTGTTCTAGAAAATTCATCACGTCTTTTAGTGTCGTCAGTGATGGCATGTTTGAATTTGTTGGTGTAGCTGTCGGTGCACTTTCTAGGTTTTTCGCATTTCCTTCTTCGAGAGTAGTGTGTTAAAATATCATCACTAACCGAATAGGGTCCAGCCTAATAATTGTATGAGCCCATTGTCTATATATATTTTAGGAAAATGATTTAGTTATTTTAGGAATAAATATACCTAGATATTTTAGGAAAATTATTTGGGTATTTTAGAAATAAGGATACCTAATTACTTTAGGAAAAATATTTAGGTATTTTGGGGATAAATTGTCTAACCTCTCCTATACATATCCTCCAACCTACAAAGGCTTTCATCGTAGGAAATTTCAATGACACCAAAATGTAGTAGTTTGTACAAGAGTGTCTTGTAATCTCTTCTTGATTTGTGTTAATAAATAGTATAAGTGTTTTTCACAAATAGTTGTGTTCAACACAGTGAGCTCTAGAACAGTCTGTTTGTTGTCGCCAATGTAACACTAATCTCACGTCTTCAAATACGACATATTTACTTACATGAATTTTCTCATGTTGCGGATCATACAACCCATGTGCCTTGGTCACATCCTCTACACCAAAGTACACCATCTTTTGGCTTCTATCATCAAGTTTTTTTATATATGGTTTTGCAGTCTTAATATGTGTTATACAACAGAAGACTCTTAAATTCTCAAAGTGAGGTGTTTTATCGAACCATGCTTCGTAAAGGTGTGAGTGTTCATCACCGTTGATGGTAAACGGTTTAGAAGATAAACTGCATGTCGTATTGCTTTGCCCCAAAAAATCGTTGGCACTTACATGCTCTTTAGTAAGCTTCTTGCAGTGTTTATTATGGTGTAGTTACTTCGCTTGACCACACTATTCTGTTGTAAAGTGTATGATACGGTAAGTTGATGCTTGATATCTTTCTCTTTGCAGAACTTTGAGAAGTTATGGGATAAGAACTCACTACCTTGGTCAATACTCAAGGCTTTTAGCTTGTGATCAGACTCGTTTTCAATGAGTCTTTTTAACTTCTTAAACGCATATAATGTCTCTCCTTTTCTCTGAACATGTTCACCCACATCCAATGGTTATAATTGTCAACAAGCAATCGACGGTAGAGTGATCAGACCACATAAATCTTCATGAACCAGTTGTAGTGGTCGCTCAACACGGAAACAAATTTGAGCTGGGAACGGTAGTCTTACTTGTTTAGAGACTAGGCAACTTTCACATATCTGGTTCAAGTGTACGATTTGGGTAGCCCTATAGTCATCTTCTTCTCTCCCATCATTTTGAGCGTCTGAAAGTTCACGTGCCCAAGTCTTGCATGTTATAGCTAAGTTGGGTCTACGAGTGCCATCAATAGAGAGATGAGCCGATTGGTCTCCAATAATATCTTATACAGGCAGTTACGCGATCATTTTACCTTCTTCAGCAAAGCTCCATTTCTTTTGAACATCTTGAGGAATGAGCCAATTAACTCCACTTTATTGCCTTCTTTCGTCGTCTTATCAAGGCTGATTGATATGAACCAAGAGACATCCATCATACAATATACTTCAATGAAGATGTGAAGAAAATATGGTTGAAATTATCCAAAGATATCCAATTTATGCCACATTGAAGAAGAATGAAGTTTCATGTTATAAATTTTGGGTGGATTTCAATTTAGAATTATTGTATTTCATTAATGTATTTTAAGACTTTTTATTCACTTTAGGGTACAATTACATAATAGTTAATTATGATCATAAAGTATGAAGGTTACAATTCTTGGAATGTCTTTAATAGTTTCATTTTGAGGCTGTATAAAACCATGTATGTTGTATTGGTAAAAAGACTTGGAAAATATAGTAAAAGAAGCATTTGTGCTTTTCTTTAGCCAATGGCTAAGTTTCTTTGCAATTCTATGTAGTTTAGATTGCATGTAGAATCATTCAAGCTCGATATGATCAATTTTGCTTGTGGAGTGATTCGAATCTCAAGCAAGTGTTCTTACCTTGAGATATTTGATCAACAAGAATCATTCAAGCTAGACATGATCGATCTTACTTGTGGAGTGATTCGAATCTAAAACAATGTTATTGCCTTGAGATATTCGATCAACAAGGTAATCCGAATCTTACTCCCCTTGTAGTGATTTCACATTTGGTATTAGAGCTTCAGGCTCAAGATCGGATATATGTTTCCTTTGCGTTTCTTCTCAATTTGATTTTTATTTATCTTTATCTTTTTAGTTTTTAATCGACCCAGAGTACAAAATTCAATCTTTGCGCTATTTAAAATTTTGAGAGGTGAGAATGAGAGCTTCATTTGTGTAAATGAGTGTAAAAAGAGTGGCAAAAAATTCCTTGAGTGTACTTGTGAGAGAGTATTGTGAGGTTCTCGGTATTTCCATAACTTATTTTTTGCAGCAAAGTTTCACAAATAGATTCGAGGACGAATCCTCTTGAAGAAGTGGAGAATGATATGAACCAAGAGACATCAATTGTTATGAACCAAGAGACATCAATCATACAATATATTGCAATGAAGATGTGAAGAAAATATTGTTGAAATTATCAAAAGATATTTCAAAAATATTGGAGAAGAATGAAGTTTCATGTTATAAATTTTGGGTGGATTACTATTTAGATTTATTGTATTTCATTAATGTATTTTAAGACTCTTAATTTACTTTAGGTTTCAATTACATAATGGTTAATTATGACCATTAAGTAAGAATGTTACAACTCTTGGAACACAAGGGAGTAAGATTCGGATTACCTTGTTGATCAAATATCTCAAGGCAAGAACACTTGTTTGAGATTCGAATCACTCCACAAGCAAGATCGATCATGTCTAGCTGTTGTTGATCAAATATCTCAACGCAAGAACACTTGTTTGAGATTCGAATCACTCCACAAGCAAGATTGATCATGTCAAGCTTGAATGATTCTACATGCAACCTAAACTACATAGAATTNAGAATGTTACAACTCTTGGAACACAAGGGAGTAAGATTCGGATTACCTTGTTGATCAAATATCTCAAGGCAAGAACACTTGTTTGAGATTCGAATCACTCCACAAGCAAGATTGATCATGTCGAGCTTGAATGATTCTACATGCAACCTAAACTACATAGAATTGCAAAGAAACTTAGTCATTGGCTAAAAAAGAGCACAAATGCTTCTTTTACTATATTTTCCAAGTCTTCCTACAAATACAACATATATGGCTTTATAAACATGAAACTTTATTCTTCTTCAAGGTGGCATGGTTTGAAATATCTTTTGATAATTTGAACAATATTTTCTTCACATCTTCGTTGAAGTATATTGTATGATGGATGTCTCTTGGTTCATATCACTGATAATATTACGCTTCAAGCTTGAGATATAATACACCTTGTTTAGTATACATTAGTCGCTGTTGTTCTTGCACTAGAACAAGATGGATCTTTTGTCTTGGATTGGTACAATTGTTTCGTCGTCAATTTTCATGTTTCATTGAGCTTCTCATTAAACTCCTTGAACTTTACTCGATCTCAAGTCATGTGGTTGTTTGCTCCATTGTTTAAGTACTATATGTTGGTCTCCATTCAGTCTTCTCCTTTTGTGAGAAGGTTCATCATAACCTTCTCTTTGTTGAGCTTTAATAGGTTGGCCATTTTCTCGGCCAACATCAGTGTGGGCTCTTGGTCATGCGTGAATGTGAGGTTTGCCTCCTCAACGCACTTCTTATCGTGGCTCCTACTCCGTAGTACCCGTATTTTCCACAAGAATCACACTTGTCACACTCTTATCCTTCCCGGAGTTGGCATGGTCATGGATTTGTGAGGTATTGTCATGACCTCCTCTACCACCACAATCACGGCCACCCCGTTTATCATCTCCAGCACACAATCTCCAGCAATAGCAAAGGGACGAGACCTTTTCAGTGAAGCACCTACTTCTCAATGACACACCAACAAGCACCAACATGAGCGGATCTCCTTCGTGAGTTTTAGCAAACAAAGAGATCCAATGAGCTCGTATTTTTTTCATCGATTCTAGCTTGTGATACTTAACCTCGACGCGAGCGATGGTGATGGTTTTAACTTTTCACCGACCATGTTAGCCTGGTCCCATTTCTAATAAGGCGTGGCTGGTTTTGGTCAAGATTTGAATGGACCTATAATAGATTGCATTTCGGTACCCATAGCTTTTGGAGCCCCTATTTGTGAATTTAGTAAGTTTTCAAGTTCGTAGTTTAGAAAACAGTGTATACCATATTGATAGTCTATTAACTTCTTTTAGTTCTTAATGAAAATACACGATTTTTGTCTCAATAGATTCGTGTCGAAGAGATCTACAAATTTGTAAAAGAACCCCAAGGGAGACAAGGCCAAAATACGCATGACCAGAGTTGAGTTTTTGTTAAGGATATTTAGTAATAAATTATAGTTTACCGTATATATTATATTTGATATTTTATTATAAGGCAAATATTAGATATTTGCCTTATTGCCATAGGTATCTTTCCATTTATTGTTATTTCCATTTATTACTATTTCCATATCCTTGTAATTTATTTGATTATAAATAAGATAACTTTCACACCATTTAGGTGTGGTGGATTAATCAAACATTCACATGGTATCAGAGCCCCTTCGGTTTAACAACCCCAAATCCTTTCTTTTCAATGGCTTTTGAAATCTTCTACTGTTCTTCTCCGTAAATGTTCATGGAGGTAAGTGTTAGGAATCTCGTTCACTTTGAGCATAAGCTCTCATAACTTTACTTTAAGCTTTCCCAAAAGACCTCGTATCAATGGAGATGTATTTCTTTACTTATAAACCAATGATCATTCCCTAAATCAGTTAACGGACTCACTCCCAACAATCTTCAACAAACCAGAGTTAGAGTACCAAGGGCATAGGGGGAGCGTGGTCTCGTGGATTAGTTGAAGGCACAAAAATTCTAACTTGCCAAAATTTTTGCGTCTTTTTCCACGACCGATTTTTTTTAGGTTGGGTTGAGTTCAACTAAGAGTAGTTTGGGTTGGATTGAGTTCAATTAAGAGTAGCTTGGATTATTATTATTTTTTTTTTTAATTTTTTTTATAATACTAACAATTGGGTTAGGTCTAAAAAAAAATGTCTCGACCCAACCTAATCCAACTAACGAACAACCCTAATAAAATCTTCGTTTCTCAACTTAGACATTTAAAAATATTATATATATACAAAATATATAATTATCACTTGATTAAACATAATCACATTAAAAAAATATGGACTAATTTAAAACTAAGAGATAACGTTAACAAATTAGTAATCAAACTATAATTTATTTTGATTTATTTTTGTGAGTAAACAAGCTATAGTTAAATTGAATTAATAAAATATAATCTTAAAAAAATAAACAACTGATATATTTAGCCGAAACCATAAAAATCAAATGTAAATTAATTATTTATGTATATGAAAAGTCAATAATTAATTTTATTATTCATTAAAATAGAAAAAAAAAAATTTAAAAGTTTTCAATGATTGAATATGGAATGGATAAAATATAGCCGACTAAAATAAAATGGAGTTTTAATTAGTTGGCCAACACACGACCGTTATCGAACCGGGTTTTTTTTCTTATTGAATTCAAATACGTCTCTTCAAATATATATGCTTGCCCCCAAAGATTTAATATTTGTCCCAATAATAATATTATTTTTTAGCGGGAGGCAATGCAATAAAAAAAAAAACATCGAATAATAAAATTGGATCATTTGACCATTTGAAAAGCAGCCATTTGTGACACTATCTTCTTGTGAGACCGAGTTCATGATAACTGTGATGTGATGTCGTGTTGAGTATTATGGTTCAGAAACTTGTTGAGAAAAGTGATTAAAAGAAGTTAAAGGCAATAACTCTCTATGTCGACAACAAACCTCTGACTGTATAGATAAAAACTCGCTCCCACTTCATCTATGAGTGTGTCGAGAAATGACAGATCATTGTGGAGTTCATTTGCACTGGAGAGCAATGTGTGAATATTTTCACTAAAGCCTTAACGAGGGTTAAATTTGCAAAGATGTCGGAGTCTCTCAGACTAAAGAATCTTGAACGAAGTCAAACTTATTGGGGAGTTTGTGGGTCAATAAGCTTGACTTGTGCCTAATTTAGTCCATTAAGTCTACTCCATTAACGCTCACGTAGAAAATGAGTAGGAGGATCCACCACGACAAAACTAGCATTTACATCTCATGAATGTCCGAGATAAGTGCTTAAGATTACTTTGCTCCAAAAGATCACTCCCCTCAATTTGTTCCTTTGCTTCTTTTACTTATTTCGATATATTTCGATTAAGGTCACATCCAACCGTTTAAACACCTACAACAATTCCACTCCTTGTCAATTAAAACAAACTCTAATATGAATTTAGGGTTAAATGAGGATATTGTCTTGTAGGTGAGTCAATTCGTATGGTAGAATTTTAATTTATGATTATTGGACTCCTTAGGCAGAATTAAATTTCAGTTTATAAAATGATATGACTCTGATATTTTATGAAATGATATGATTATGATATATATGTGATATGATATGATGATGATATGATATGTTAATGTTGTGACACGTATTATGATGTGATGTGTTGATGAAATGATATATAATATGGTGTAACACGTTTTGTGATATAATACATGTTATAACATGCTTATGAAATGATACGTGCATGATATAATATGATATGTTGAAGGACATGTTATATGCATGATATGACATAAGACGGTGTATGATATAAATGATACTGCTTTACATGATTTAATGAATGAAAATGTTGGGACCTCATGCATTATTGTATATGCATTGGGGAATCTCCCCTTTTATGATGGAACGGGTGCGTATATTATGGCGGCAGGAAAACAATCGTTATGTTTATCATACTGTTGCAATGGTCACTATTCCTACCGGGTGTTCGACAACAGCACAAGAGAATGCTGGCCCGACCAGGAAAGAGGCCTAAGAGGTGTACGAACCGACTGATGGGTTCATACTTGTAGCCGTGTGTAGAATAGTAAATACACATCCAATCACCCGCTTAGGATAGTCGCTAAGAGAATGCGGAATTAAATGATAGGTAAAATTCATGATTGTATATGTTTGTATTTAACCCACTAGTGAGGTCACTCATGAAGTATTTTTTAAAAATATTCAAGCTGCGTGTGACGTTTATTTCAGGTAAAGATAAGACAACTTTATACTACTGACGACAGCATCCCAAGAGCACTCAAAGCGCAGGTAACATTGTATTTTACTTTTGATGTTTATTTATTTTATTTAGTATTTCGTTATGTTTTAAAATATTCTTCAAACACGTAAGTCCATGACAGTATTTTATGAAGAAGTTTCAAATGATTATTTCCACATATAGCGACTTTAGGTTAAGTAGAAATTCAGGTTCGTATTACATAAAATTTCTCGAGAGTAATTCCAGCACTTTATTCCCTCAAAAGTTTTACGAAAGAGACATCATTGTTAACCGGTGACGGTTGAAAAAATTTTAGTCTTTCACATCTCTCGTTCTTTTCCGTTCTAAACTACCTACTTTCGTTTCCAATTTAAGCTATGCTAGAAAAAAGAAACTTCCTTTTAAGCACTTTCACTTACATTACCCGCAATTAAACATAACATCAACAAACATTTCAAACATCAAACCACAAATCTATTCATATTGGGTGATGACAATGTGTTCGTTGCTTGACCATGTGTCACTTAATGCTTACAATGTAATCAAGTTTACAAAAATTAATACTTAAAATAAACCATTCCCCATGTCACCTATATGTAAGTAGACAAGTCATAACTAATAATAAAATAAAAAGAAATAATATTGAGGTGTGCGAGCGCCTTAGGGATTTACACTTTCACGTGTGGACATGTGTAGGGAAGTACTACGCATCTAATTTGTCCGAGACTGGAGGCCACCCCTAGATGAGTTAGAGATAGATCCCTAAATCATGATGGCATGTGTTTGCATTTGCATGACCCCCGTAGTGGGACCACTTACCGAGTATTATTCAAAATACTCAAGCTCTGTGCCACATCATTTTTCAAATAAAGGCAAGACACATTTGTACCTAAGATGGCGACATTGACAGTCATATTTAAATTCCTAGTCTTATGTTAGAATAGGTTATTTGACACTCTATTCTTTTAAATTATTTTGTATTTGTTCTCTGAATTTTCAGTATTTCATATTTAAACACGTAAGACCATAACTGTGTTTTTGAGAGAAGATGATGTTTTAAATGTTTTCGGCATTTATATTGAAAATGATGTTTTCATTTAAGAGTTATATTTCCGCATTAGAGATGAACATAGTAACAACTCTAAGTACGTAAAATTTTAATATATATATTGAATAATTAATTTTATCATTCATTAAAATAGAAAAAGAAAAAAAAATACACCTAATAATATAGATAAGTATAGGTGACGAAAATAATATAGAGTTTTAATTCGTTGGATAATTTGTCATTGAATTCAAACACACCTAATATTTAATATTTGTGTCCAATAATAATAATATTATTTAAAATGAATAACATTATTATTGCTATTATTTAATCTTTAGCAAAAATTTTAGTATTTGACAAAGGATCAAAGAAAAAAAGTCAATATTTTAGATTAGATATCTTTGTCAATGTAATGTTGTTTAGAGATGGACGCAAATGATAGTTCAAATCTGAATTTTTTAAATAAAAAAAGTCAATATTTTGAGTATTTGAATTTTATTTTTGGTTTTTTCTTTTTAAATTTAAAATTAGTTTTTCCAATCTCACCACTACCCGATATTGTCGTCTTTGGTTTTCCCCTCCCCAAACAATGGGGGATATCACAATTCACCCGCTTCCCTCAAGGCTTCTCCTCCCCAAACAATGTGGGATATCACAATCAAGCCCCCTTCAAGGCCCGGTGTCCTTGCTGGCACTCGTTCCTTTCTCCAATCAATGTGAGATCCCCACCAAATCCACCTCCCTTCGGGGCCCAGTGTCTTTACTGGCACACGTCTCATGTCTACTCCCTTCAGGGAACAGCCTCATCGCTCTAATACCATTTGTAACAGCCCAAGTCCACCGCTAGCAGATATTGTCATCTTTGGGATTTTCCTTCCGGGGTTCCCCTCAAGGCTTTAAACGCGTCTGCTAGGGAAAGATTATTCTCCTCTCCAACCAATGTAGGATATCACAATACGTGTTAATTTTTTTTAAAACAAATGGGATCAAATAGAGATTAAATTCAAATTCTAGGAACCAAAGGTATATTCTATCCATATTCTGAATACAAGCATATCTACTTTTATTATTATTATTATTTAAACTAGAGATTCATATTTGGACTCACGAACACGCACCTTTAGCTAATTTAATTCGTGGAGAAATAAACCAATGACTCGTCGTAGTTTTATGGTTAACCCTTAAATAAAATAGGCATACATTAGTCTATGTTATCAAATAGCTTTTTGAAGCAAAATATTACACGTCATGTTATGAAAGTGATATTTGTATACCAAAAAAGACATTTTTACAATAAAAGTCATTATCGAAATTAAGATAGACAATATTATAAATAAAAAATAATATAATTCATTTTCCTTTTACCTAACCTTATCTTTATCTTTATATTTGTATTACGTGTGAACAAAAAAAAATCATTAATATGTTCAAATATAAACACTAAAATATATAATAAAATTGACCTAATGTAGCAAAATTGTATTATTAATTTCAAAACTCTATTTCAAGCCTTCATTTTTATTATAATTATCATTCATTTTTAGTAGATTTCAAAATTGGTTGAATTATTGATAAAAAAATAACGACAACTAATTAATTTCAAAACTCTATTCTTGGAAAGAGTGTGAAAACTTCTCCCTAACATACGCGTTCTAAAACCGTGAGGCTGATAGTGAAATTTATAACAGACCGAAGTTGACAATATATTGCTAGCAGTGGACTTAGACTATTACTAATGGTATCAGAGCTAGACACCGTGCAGTGTGTCAGTGACATGGTGGCTTTCAAGGGAGATGGACTGTGAGATCCCACATTGACGAGTCAGACATCAAGCGGTGTGTCAGCGACGACGGTGGCCTTCAAGAGAGATGGACTATGAGATCCCACATCGACTGGAGAGGGGAATGAAACATTCCTTACCGCGATGACGCTGGCCTCTAAGGAGATGGACTGTGAGATCCCACATCGACGAGTCAGACATCGAGTGGTGTGCCAGCGACGACGCTGCCTCCAAGAGAGATGAACTATGAGATCCCACATCAACTGGAGGGGGGAATGAAACATTCCTTACTGCGATGATGCTGGCCTCCAAGGGAAATGGGCTGTGAAATCCCACATCGACGAGTCAGACGTCGAATGGTATACCAGCGACGACGCTGACCTCCAAGAGAGATGGACTGTGAGATCCCACATCGACTGGAGAGGGAACGAAACATTCTTTATAAAAATCAAACATTGAGCTGTGTCAGTCAAAATGCTAGGCCCAAATAAGAGATAATTGTGAGATCCCATGTCCGTGATAAAATTTAAATAAAATAAATATTTTCTAATATTAAATATAACAAAAACAATCAAATTGATGTTATGGGTGACTTATATCTGACGTGGTAATCATTGTAGCATCATTGACCATTTAATTCAATAATATATATTTATATTTTGGTCGGAAAATAACCACCGGAAACGTTGAAATTTCTATTGGTCAAAATGTCACAACATTTAGTAGTAATCTTGTTTGTCACCAAAAAAGTTCAAAACTTTATAAATAATTCCCTCGACAACTCCAAACCCATCTTCCCAAACAACAAAATCCGCCATGAAAATGGAGATTTCAAGGTTTTCAAGCTTTCTCTTATCATTTTCAGCTCTTTTGTTCTTTGCTTCTGCAACAACAGCTCCTGAAAATTTCCTTCAATGTCTTCTCCGCCACTCTCCGCCGTCGTACCCGATTGCTCCGGCGATCTTTACGTCTAACAATGCTTCTTATTCTTCTGTTCTCGAGACTTACATTCGAAACTTGAGATTCAATACTTCTACGACTCCGAAACCATTCCTTATTCTCACGGCTCTCCATGAATCTCACGTTAAAGTTGCAATTCTATGTGCTCGAATTCATGATCTTCAAATGAAGATTCGTAGCGGTGGCCATGATTACGAAGGGGTTTCTTACGTCTCCGATGTCGTCCCGTTCTTTGTTCTCGATATGTTCAACCTTCGAGATATCAGTGTCGATGTCAAAACCAAAACCGCTTGGGTATGTTTTATCTTTGTTTGTTTTTTAGTTCAACAAATGTAAAATATGAGAATTTGAACAGTACCATTAAGCTATGTTCGTTAAAAATGTTTGTGGGCTGAATTGAGTCGGATTCAAAAACATTTTTTTCAACCCAAACGAACTTTATTTCTGATATCCTACATCGGTGGGGGAGGAGAACAAAACACCTTCTATAAGGGCGTGGAAAACTCTCCCCAGAAAATGTGTTTTAAAATTTTTGAGAGGAAGTCTGAGAGAGAAAGTCCAAAGAGGACAATATCTGCTAACAATGAACTTGGTCGTTACAGCGATGGGCTTGAGCTGTTAAATAATGAACCTACCCAATCATAAATATTTTGAGTCGGGTTGGTTTGAGTTATTTGAGTCATTTATTCCTAATTTTGTTTTTAATAAAAGTAAAATGTTAAGAAAAAATAATTATGAATATTAAAGATATGTTTTAATAATTTGATTGGTTGTAATATATCCTTTACTAGGTTCAAACAGGAGCCACCTTAGGAGAAGTGTACTATAGAATTGCAGAGAAAATCAAATTCCATGGCTTCCCTGCCGGAGTGTGCCCGACGGTGGGTGTCGGTGGCCATTTCGGTGGTGGCGGGTATGGTAACATGATGAGAAAATACGGTCTCTCGGTCGATCAAATCATCGACGCAAAGATAGTCGACGTCAATGGTAACCTCCTCGACCGAAAAGCTATGGGGGAGGATTTATTTTGGGCCATCATAGGCGGAGGAGGATCGAGCTTTGGTGTGGTGGTAGCATACAAAATCCGAACAGTTCGTGTACCGGAGACGGTAACGGTGTTCAGAGTCGGAAGAACATTGGAAGACAATGACGTGACCGAGATTGTCGATCAATGGCAACGGGTAGCGCATGTGATCGACAAAGATTTGTTCATAAGGGTCACGTTCGATGTTGTGAATGGAAGTAAGAGTGGGAAGAAGACATTGAGAGCTACGTTCATTGCGTTGTTCCTTGGAGACTCCGAAAGGCTTTTGTCTGTCATGAACAAGAGCTTCCCTAAATTGGGTTTGAAGAAATCAGATTGTCTTGAAATGAGTTGGCTTCAATCAGTGCTGTTTTGGACAAATTTCCCTCAAGGTAATGTTTCTTTTTACTCATAAGATTTGTCAAAATTATTTGCAAATTTTAAGGTTTAACCAACAAAACTTTAAAAGAAAAAGTATAATTTATTGGGGGAGGAGGGTTCATAAAATTCGACCATCTAATAAACTCGATCAACTTAATCCAATCCATATGATTTGTGTTGGATTTATGAGTTTATTTGAATCGGGTTAAACTGAGTTGAAATAAATGAAAATTTTAGAAATAGGGTTAGTTCCTGAATTCTCGTGAAGCTTCTCGTGAAGCTGGCTTAAGTTACCCAAACCTATCTGAATTTATTGTTAATTTTTTAAAAAAATATACTTTTACTCACTATATAATTATATATACATGTATTTATTTTATTTCTATTTAATTTGGTAACTTTTTTATTATTTATATTGAAATTGAGTTACCAATCTTAATCTAATGTTTGAAAATAAATAAATATACGTTTTACGAACTAACATTTTACTTTTATTATAAATAAAATTTTTAATAAATGACCCGAACAACCCGAATCAAGACAACCCAAAAAATTTATGGTTCCGTTAGATTTGTTTCATTATTTAATAAAAATTGTTTGAATTGAAAAATTTTCAACTCGAAGAACTATATTGAATTTCTTTTAAAAAAAATGTCTAAACCCGACCCAACCAAACCCAAAAATACCCTTAAAATTCGAGGATGAAATTATGTTCTTACTTTTTTAAAATTTAAATAAAGAGGTGCAAAAAATAAGAAATAAATTATTTTTTTCCTAATAAATTGTTATCAATTTTTTTTTTTTGTTGGAAAATATCATTTTTTATATGAAAAATAAGAAATATATATATATATATATATATTTTATTATTATTTATTTATTTATTTGGGTTTTTAACCTTAAAAAAGACAGTTTTTTCTCTTTAAAAAAAAAAACATCAATATTATAAAATTATCATTTAAAAAAAAACCTTAAAAAGGACAAACCCTAATTTAAATTGCCGACATATCATCACAGGAACATCGGTGGATGAACTACTTTCCCGAACGCCACAAGTCCTGACCCATCTGAAACGGAAGTCCGACTACGTGAAAACCCTAATTCCAAAGGAAAAACTCAACCAAATATGGAAGAAAATGATAGAACTTGAGAAACCCACGATGACATTCAACCCATACGGCGGAAGAATGGCGGAGATCCCTTCAAACGCCACACCATTTCCCCACAGAGCTGGCAACCTATGGAAGATCCAATACGCAACCAATTGGGATGAACAAGGCACCCAACAAGCCAACCATTTCATAGACTTGACAAGGAAACTCTACAAGTTCATGACACCATTTGTGGCTAAGAACCCAAGAACTGCGTTCTTGAACTATAGAGATCTTGATATTGGTGTTAACCATAATGGGAAGAGGAGTTACTATGAAGGGAGGGTTTTTGGTATCAAATACTTTGAAGGCAACTTTGATAGGTTGGTTAAGATCAAGACTAAGGTTGATCCTCATAACTTTTTTAGAAATGAACAAAGTATTCCTAGGTTTCCATAGGTTGGAAGATAGAAGATGATTTGATTTTAATGCAATAAAGGTGAGTCGGGTTTGAAACTCTAATCTCATAAATATGTAATTCATGTCGATACTTTAGTTTTGTGTATGATTATTCTATTCAAGTTAGATGTGACGTGTTGATTCTGATCCTAAATACTAAGGTTATCACTTGAAATATAAAGGTATTTTTTTACATTTAAAAAGTCATTGTTATTATAAAACAAGAAGAACAAGAAACAATATTTAGAGAAAATAGATAGGAACAAATGTATTTGTTAATTTCGCTGGAGAGTGATAATTTGAAGAATCTTTTGATTATTCAATAATTATTCTCTATCACTATTAACACAAAATAACATGTCAAATAATAAATATATTTAGAACAATGAACTTCAACTTCATTGTTGTATATTGTTGGGTAACTTTTGGAATAGTGTCGAGGTAAATTAGCAAACGTAAGTTTAGAGTATCATCTAAATGGTTTAGAGTATCATCTAAATGATTGTTCTCTACCATGGATTTCTCTAGTTGCTGGGATGAACATCTATCTCTTATGTAGTTTGCCTACAATAATAATTATCAAGCGGTCATTCAGATTGCCCCACTCGAAGCACTGTGTGAGTGAAGGTGTCAGACATTAATATTTTGGAAAGAGGTAGACACACAATAATTACTGGGACCAGAGTTGGTTGAGGTCACCAACGTAGCGGTACAGAAAATTAAGTAGAGGATACTTAACGCATAGAACCGATAAAAGAGCTATGCAGATTCGTGTAGAATAGACCTCAAGTTCGAAGTGGGTGATCATGTTTTCCTGAAATTAGCACCTATGAGACAAGTGTTGAGGTTTTGAAAGAAGGGCAAGTTGAGCCTAAGATTCATAGGCCCTTTTGAGATTTTAGAAAGAGTTGAGTACGTGGTTTACAAAATTGCACTACCACCGAGCCTCGCCATCATGCACAATGTGTTTCACGTATCCATGCTACAAAAGTACACATCAGACCTTACCCATGTGATAGAATATGAAACACTCCTTCTGGAGGAACTAGCCTACGAAGAGAAATCTGTCAGGATTTTGGCCTGTGACACTAGACGATTGTGCAATAAAGTAATTTTCTTGGTAAATGTCTCATGGGGTAACCACCATGATGGGGATGCAACCTAGGAATGAGAATAAGACGTGAGGAGTGCCTATCCCAAACTCTTCCAAAAGACACCAACTTTCAAGGACAAAAGTTTCTAAGGAGTAGAGAGTTTGTAGCACCCGAATAAAATGAAATAAAATAAAAAGGAGAAGAAGTTTTGGTCAAAGTCAACAGAGGGGCAAATTGGTCATTTTTTTTCCTCCGCATGGGGTCTTGGGTGGCCTTGACATAATACCTGCAAAAGAATGAAAAAGTGAGATAGAAAGTTGAGAGAAGTTGAAGAGATAAGGGAGAAAGAACCACGGAGAAACTCACTAGACCACGACTGGAAGTCGCCTCCAGCCACGATCTACTTGCAAAGACTTCTTCTTGGAAGGAAGAAAAGAAGAATTGGGTGACCAGAGTCCCATTTTCCATCAACAATCGAGAAGATTTGCGAGGTAATCTTTCACCGTTTTTCTTCAGATCTGAGATCTTCTTTGTGAATCGAGGTCTGAAATTATAATATGTTCATCTAGAGATATGTGTCAAAGCTTATGTAGAGCAACACGTTAGACAAGGAGCGGATCAACGCGGCTCTAGTAGAATCGAGACGCGGCATTCTACAATCCGATTTGACCTTCGACCCACATTCTGGCCCGATCCAACCTACAACCTGCTAAACTGGCTGACCAGTAGTCCAAACCGAGCCAACCGTACCGTTAACCTGAATTGAAACACCCAAACCACAATTGTAGATTCCTTTCGTGCGTGGCACTTTCCCTTGAATCTTGCGAGTGAAATCGTTCTTGGGGTGTGGCTGGCACGTGTAAGGTGTTTTTGTTCGACTTTCGTTTGCTCTCTTTTATCCCTAAACCATATTCTTTATGCGATTTAGGATCTAATTGAAGAAAATCACTCTTTTGGACACCCTATTTATGTGGAAACGTGAAACAAAAGGGCACACGTCAAACATTTAAGTCACTACATGAAATTTAGGAAGAAATACTTGTAGGAATCGCTTGAATTGCATGCATGCTAATATAATTACTTTAGGTGGATAGTTTTTACATGAAATGAATTTAGGTAATATGGGTTATTAGAAAATATGTATGCATAATTTGATGAATGGCAAGAATCAAATGTTTGATGCCATCATGCTTTATTTCCAATTTTGAGTATTATATGCTGAAAGGAGGATAGGGAATATGTGATCTGCACTCCGGGTGCTTGATGGATGTTATCACCCCGTTGAGCATGTGTGACTGTATGCATGAATTATGTATGATGATTCTAGATAAATATTGTGTGCATGGAGCCTAACAGACCACCACACTTACAAACTACCTTAAGAGTTGCCCTTAAGTTGTGTGTTGTGTGAACGATGTCAATAGCTTTGTGGAGTCCAGGGGTTTCTGATCAAAATCCAATTGATGCTCGGCAATTTCCACATGGAAAACATGAAACAACATTGTACAACCCATTAGCTGGATGGAATAAGTGAGGGGTATACCCCCCTCAACGAGGGTGACTTTATGGACCTGAGAGGTGACAACTCACCCCTGGCTAAGACACCATATAGTCTCATAAGAAATATGCATGAGGTAGCGCCTTGCAAAGGTTACCCGTCATTTACAATTCAACATAAGGAACTCTCAGGGTTTAAATTGAAAGGACGGAGACTTGAATAGCCCCAGGGGGATAAGACTAGAACCAGACATCCTAGAGCCAAAGAAAAATTCGTTGGAATCTATTATGTCTAGAATGCGATAAGAGCCTACAAGTAGGTGGTTTACTCGCCTCTTTTTCCCTTTCCATTTCAGGCGTTCGCAGGCTACCACTCAAGGTGGAAGAGCTTTCAAAAGTTGCTCAGTCACAGAGGGAGTCGTTTTGGAGGGTCAGTCCATTTTTACATTTTGAAATATTTTGTATTCTTTTATATTTGTATTTTCCGTTCCTAATGTTTGGAACTACATCCCCTTATAACTTTAATTTTGGTGTTGTTGACTTTTTTTTTTTTTTTTTTTTTTTTTTTTTTTTTTTTTTTTTTTTTTTTTTTTTTTTTTTTTTTTTTTNTTTTTTTTTTGTCGTCTTATTTTAAATTTATTGAATTTTTATATTTAAAAAGTATTTACTGTTAACTTCTATATATACGATTAAGCATGCACGAGGTGACGTCACGAATTAGATTAAGAAAATTAGAGTCATTACATTAAAACTAGTGGAAACTAATGGAAGGACGTTTCTAAATTCTAAGTTTTTAGTATGACAAAGTTGGACATATCCTTTAGGAAATTAAAACTCTATTAGTACACATCATCAATCAAAATAAAAATAATTAAAATTTAAAAATATCAAAAGAAAATCCAATTAATTTTAGTGTTGTTTTTTTCTCTCTAAAAAGTCCCATCAATTTGTATATATTTTAAAATGATTTTTCAAACAAATGTCTATAAAAATAGGGTTAGACAATAGAAGGCAAACACATGAAACCAAAACATGAATATCCTCAAAACCCCCTTAATCAGCACACTATTTAAATAAATATTACATTAGATCATAGTTTATTGCAGGCCAAACAACATGCTTGTTTATGTTTGTATGCATATATATATATATATGCTGGCCAATCAGCTATATATATATAAATATATGTTGCAGGCCAAACACGAAGCTAGTAAATGTCTGAAGCTTTGGTCCCCTTATCCTTATTATTTTCGAAAAAAACATCAATCATAGAATCTTTTTCATGTTCAAAAAGACACTATAAAGTTTTGAAGTATCAAATTAGTTGACAAAAGACACGAACATGTTTCACTGGAGAAGAATTCAGCTGCTTCTTTTCTTCTGGATATGTTCTTCTTCTTGTTCTTCTTCTTCTTCTTCTGATTTTGTTCAAGAAAACTTTATTGAATGCTTTAATTCCACAACTTATTCAAAGCATTCATTACCTGTTTCGGAAGTGGTTTTCTCAAATGAAAGTGCTTCTTTCTCCTCTTTGCTAAAGCATTCCATTAGAAACCTTAGATTTCTCTCCACTTCTTCTCCTAAACCTCTTTTCTTGGTGACCCCTTTTCATGAATCCCATGTTCAAGCCGCCATTGTTTGTGCTAAGGAGAACGACTTGCAAGTTCGAGTTCTAAGTGGAGGGCATGACTACGAAGGTATAGAAGCTTAAGTTGATAGGTTACGGTATATTTATACGTGTTTAAAGGTAAAAAGTGATTTTTTATCGATATTTACTTTGATACCATATTAAATTAGGAGTGAACCTGAAAGTTTAATGTAAAACGTTCTTTTTCGGTTTTCCTTCCCCAGTTCACTCCTAGCAGATATTAACTGCTGCAGTTCACTCCTAGGAGATATTGTTCCTTTTAGGCTTTCCTTCCCTAGTTCACTAGTAGCAGATATTGTTCTTTTTGGGCTTTCCCTTTTCGAACTTCTTCTCAAAGATTTTAAAACGCGTCTGCTAGGAAGAGATCTTCACACTCTTATAAAGAATGTTTCGTTCTCCTCTCCAACCGATGTGGGATTTCACAATCCAACCCCCTTGGGGGCTAGCGTCCTCGCTGGCACACTGCTCGGTCTCTAACTCTGATACCATTTGTAACAGCCCAGGCCCACCGCTAGCAGATATTGTTCTCTTTGGGCTCTTCCTTTCAAGCTTCCCCGCTTCCCCTCAAGGTTTTTAATATGTGTCTGATAGGGTGAGGTTTCCATACCCTTAAAAGGAATGTTTCGTTCTCCTCTCCAATCGGGATCTCACAATCCACCCCCCTTGGGGGCCCAAGGTCCTCGCTGGCACACTTCTCGGTGTCTATAGCTCAAATACCATTTGTAACAGCCCAAGCCCACTACTAGCAGATATTGTCCTCTTTAGGCTTTCACTTTTGTGGTTCCCCTCAAGGGTTTTAAAACGTGTCTGCTAGGGAGAGCTTTCCACACCCTTAAAAGGAATATTCCGTTCTTCTCTCTAACCGACGTAGAATCTCACACATAATATTTATAATTTCTTAAACAGGTCTCTCATACCTATCATCATCACAAGCTCCATTCATTGTAATCGATCTCATCAACCTTCGCTCAATCGAAATCAACATTGAAACCGAGACTGCGTCAGTGGAGACCGGCGCTACACTAGGCGAATTATACTATAGAATCGCAAAGAAAAGCCCCATCCATGGCTTTCCAGCAGGGAGCTGCCCCACCGTGGGAGTGGGAGGGCATATAAGTGGAGGAGGCTTTGGAACCCTTTTCAGAAAATATGGTCTTGCAGCTGATAATGTAATTGATGCTAAAATTGTGGACTTCAATGGAAGAATTATGGATAGAAACACCATGGGAGAAGATCTCTTTTGGGCCATTAGAGGAGGTGGAGGAGCAAGCTTTGGAGTCATTTTATCATGGAAACTCAAACTAGTTTCTCTTCCTTCAATTGTTACAACTTTCAATGTTCAAAGAACCCTAAACCAAGGAGCTACTCACCTTTTCCAAAAGTGGCAAGAAATTGGTCACAAACTTGATCAAGATCTCTTCCTTCATGTCACCACAAAAGTTATAGACCAAAAAATGACCAAAACAACATCAAAAACACTCAGCCTTTCATTCACATCCTTGTTTCTTGGTTCAATTGATAGCCTCATCCCATTAATGGATACCCATTTTCCAGAGCTTGGATTAAAGAGATATCAATGCACTGAAATGAATTGGATTCAATCAGTTCTTTTCTTTGCTGATTTCTCCACAAAATCCCCACTTGAAATTTTGATGCAAAGATTACCTTCAATAAGATCTTCTTTCATAGCAAAATCTGATTATGTTACTTCACCAATTTCACAAAGTGGGTTAGAAGGGCTTTGGGCTAAGCTTCTAGAGAATGAAAATTCTGAGTTGATTTTCACACCTTATGGGGGAAAAATGAGCCAAATTTCTGAATTAGAAACCCCTTTTCCACATAGAAAAGGGAGCATTTTTGGAGTCCAATATTTGGCAACATGGGATGATAGTAATGAAAATGAGAAGCATTTAAGATGGATAAGGGAGGTTTATTCTTATATGGAGCCCTATGTTTCAATGGCTCCAAGAGGTACTTATTTGAATTATAGAGATCTTGATTTGGGAAGAAACTATGGTAGAAATACGAGCTATGAGGAGGCAAAAGTGTGGGGATTGAAGTATTTCAAAGGTAATTTTGAGAGATTGGTGAAGGTGAAGACCAAATTTGATCCTTTGAACTTCTTTTGGAATGAACAAAGCATTCCTCTTTTGTATAATTGTGAAGATGAGGCAAGAATTTGTGAGGTTTACTCAGATTTAGACTCTGAAAATGTTCAAGAAAGATGAAAATTTGACTGTGTAACAGTAATAATTAAAAGTGTGGGATTTGTAGCTTCTTGGTTTGTTACTTGTACAGTAGAAGTGTTAGGAATGAGAAATCCAAGTGGAATTGAAATATAATCTTTATTAATGTTCATAACGTTTAAATAAGATAAAAACTACTAACTAGTTCGAGAAAATATACTAATAACGAACTAACTAAAAAATAAAGAGAAAATATACTATCAACCGGCTCCTAAAAGTAAGGGGAAAAAATACTAACGGATTACCTGTATATAAAATATATTTTATGACTAATTACAGTTATACAACAAAATATATTCTACAAATATCTTTGTATCTTAAATAAAATTAAAAAAAAAAAAAATCTCTGTAATGTTTTTGAGAATAAAATTGTTGTCTTCCCATAGATTGAGTGAAAACATCTGTCAATTGCATTTTAGTCGAAACATGACATGGTTTGATGATTTCAACTTGTAACTTTTTTTGAACTATATGACAATCTATTTTAATGTGCTTTGTACATTCGTGAAAAATTCGATTGATTGCTGTATGCAATGATGCTTGATTATCACAATACAACAATGCTGATTCGGACAACGGAACTTTCAAGTCTTGAGGAATGTATCTTAGCCAAGTTAACTCTAAACAAGTATTTGTCATAGTTCGATACTCGACTTCTGTTGATGATCTGGACATATTGGTTTGCTTTTTAGAGTTCCAAGAAATAATTGAATTTCATAGGAAGATGCAGAGCCCAGAAATAGACCATCTGGTAGTTCGACAACCACCCCACTCAGAATCGTAATATGCTTGTAATCTCAAGTTGTTTTTAGATGGTAGTAGAATTCCTTGACCAGGAGTACCTTTGATGTATCGTAGAACTTGAAGAGCTGCCTCCCAATGTGGTTTTCTTGGTTCATGCATAAATTGACTAAGCATATGTACTGAATACACAATGTCAAGCCCGGTAACACTTAAATATATTAATCTGTCAATCAACCGTCTGTATTTGATTTGATCATTCAACTTCTCTCCTTCTGTTGAAGAAAGTTTCAAATTTCGCTCGGTAGGAAATTTTTCTGGATGTGCTCCTGTAAGACCTATGTGTTGAAGAATGTCTAAAGATACTTCCTTTAACACAAAATATTTCTTTTTTAGATCGGAAAAAATCAATGCCCATGAAATATTTCAAATTCTCTAAGTCTTTGATAAGGAATTTCTCGAGTAAACAAGTCTTGAGATGTTGAATTTCTTTGAGATCATTGTCTGTCAACAAAATATCATCAACATAGATAAGAATGGAAAGAAGTACCTCTATTCTTAGTAAACAAAGAGTAATGAACTATTGATTGAGTGTAGCATGCATCTTTGTATAGTGGTATAGAATATGGAGAACCAATTGTGAGAAGTTTGTTTTAACCCATAAAGAGACTTATGTAGCCGACATATTGTATTCTCCCCTGTCGACAAAGACCAGGTGGTAAAGACATATAGACTTCTTCTTCTAGATTGCAATGGAGAAAGACATTTTGAACATCCAATTGATGAGTGAACCATTTTCAAGCAACAGAAATAGTGAGTAAGCAACAAAGTGTGGGAGAAAATGTCAACCTAAGTGTATCCCTTTGCTACCAGCCAAGCTTTATAACGTTCAAAAGAACCATCATAGTTGTATTTGATCTTGTACACCCAAAGACAACCAATAGCTTTATGGTCAAGTGGTAAAGGAACGAGAGACCAAGTATGATTACATTCCAAAACTTCAATTCAGCATTCATAGCCTACTGCCATAATTGGTCGTCAACTGCCACATCATAGGTTTTAAGTTTTGTCTGGGCTATAATAAGAGTTAGAAAAGCATGTTGAGTAGGAGAAAAAACGAGAGAATGAAAGATAATGATGAATGGGATACTTGATGTCCGTGCTGGGACTTGAGCTAGAGGTTAAATGATTGGCTGCAGAAGACATCTCATCCCGTTTTTAAAATGATTTTAAGGCGAGACTATTGCAGGGGAATGCGTTCAGGGTGGAGAAGTTAGTCATGGAGCAACCCGAAAATTTTATATTTTAATTGATAAATTTTTTCCCATTTAGTTGTTCATTTACTTAAAATATGTTGGAGGACACCTAGTTTATGGGGACTAGGGAGTTACACTAAGTAAAGTTTTTGGACCCTGAATTTCTACTTACTTAGAGTCGCTACTGTCCTCATAACGTAACCATATTGTGCGAGAATAAGCGTTTAAACTTTATCATAAAACATAAACTTCATCTTAAAATACTGTCATGGACTTACTTGTTTGAAAACATCTTTTAAACTATACAATGAAATATTGAATGAAATAAATAAGCGTTAAACTTAAAAACACCATATTCTAACCTAAGTCTAAAAAATAAGTACAACTACCCTATGCATGTGTCATAGTCTCGAAATGCAATGTCGTCGTTGACTATATAGGGATGTCTTGCTTTTACCTGAAACAGAAGTAGCACGTGTCTTGGTATTTTAAGAAATACTCAATAAGTGACCCCACTATTAGGGTTAGATGCAAACACACACAATCATGAGTGTGACCTATCTTATCATTCTATATTCCTTAAGCAACTAACCTAAACAGGCTCTTTGGATGTGTATTTACTATTCTACACACGGTCCACATGTGCGAGTATGGACCCACTAGTCAAGTCGCACACCTCATAGGCCCCTTTCTTGTTCGGCAAGCATTATCTAGTTAGTTGTTGATGTCGGACACCCGTTTAGGAATAGCGACCATCGCAACATTAGGATAAACATAATGATCGTTTTCCTTCCTGACTATCGCAGCATTATGATAACCATAATGATTGATTTTCTGCCTCGTAACATAATCGTCCGTACCATCATAAAAAGGGAGTATTCCCGAATGCATGTACACACAATGATGAACGAGTTCGCTACATTTTTCCTTTTTCATTATCATGTATGACAACCCCTCTAGCGTTTTTCTTCATATTATATCATTATCATAACTTTTCATGTAATTTCGGGGATGTGTATCATATCCATACACCTTATTGCATGTCATTCACATAACATATCATAGTTATATCATTTCGTCAAACATATCATACTATAACATCATTCACTTTTCATATCATAACATATATTTCATATCTCAAACATATCGTCAAACACATGGTACCATAACATATATCATATCATTTACAAATCATATCTCAAACATATCGTCAAATGCATCACATCATTTCATAAACATTTCACACATATCAAACATATGACACGTGCAGAACCATGGGGGACGTGTCGTCATACAACATTAATTTCTAACCGTGCAGATAGTAAAGCAACTTACCTGATTAGCTCAGACTGGTGTCCCCATTTTATCCTTAATAAAAGTTCGATATTGTCCTTTTTATCCAAGTCCACCTATGTGAACCCATGACATCAATTTAAAGTTCAGTTCTCTACATTGTACAATGATCCATGTGTTAGACTTCATACGATCATCAGTGACTTTGCATTAATAGAGTATTGGAATATTATAAAATCCTCACAATTAATATCGACCGTAGAGACTATTTTGTAGGGTTTTATTAAACTACAGACTACTTCTAATACTTAAATTATATGAATTAAATTTTAATTTTCTCAAAATCACACGACCAAATTATACAATGGTGTGGAGGGGTATTTGTGGGTTGAGTTGGATTGGGTTAGGTTGAGATACTCTTTAGACTCAACTCAATTGTTGGAGTGGTACATTTTTCAGTCAAAACAACCATTATTAAATAATGAACTCCATCCAACCCAATCATAAATTTTTTTGGTTGGCTTCATTGGGTAATTGATTCAATAAAAGTAAAATATTTGTTGCTTAAATATCTATTTATTTGTTTTTTAAATATTTAATTTAGACGTACAACTCATTTTTTATATATATATTTTTTTTGAGGAATTACCTTTCAAATAATTAAAAAAAAATATATTTTCAAGAGTTCTTAATAATTAATAAAAATAATTATGAAGTAAAATAAATATTTGGATATATAATTGTACTCGGAGTAAAAATGTAATTACAATCATATATTCAAGTCCGTTCCATTCAACCAAATCTAGTTTTAGGAGAATAGTTTTAAAATTAAGTTTTAACTAGAATATAATTACGATCATTCTAATGGGACGACATTAAATCTGTAAAACGATTTCAAAGGCTAAGGATACAATTGAGAACGATCTCGAGTTTCAACTTGTCTTATAAGCCATTTTAACGGTTGGGAGTAGAACCTAAATCTTTGCTAATTCTTCCTTAATGAGATTACATTTAGAAACCACACCTTGATATGGCAAATGTGACTGCCAAATTAACCTCCACATGTCAGTTTCCTCCCATATTCTAGACTCTGAAACTACTGTGCCTATCGGCTCCCACCGGTCTTCTCTACTTCCTTTATAAACCCCCTTTTCCTTTCTTATTCTCCCGCCTTGTCTTAAGTACTCTCTTCTCCTTCCATTCTCCGATCGCCTAGTTCTCTCACCTCTCGTCAACCTCTGGTCAGTTTCTGTCTTGCTCTCTCTCTCTCGCTTAATCCGTGGAGTTATATTTATAGTTGTTTTTCTTGTTTCATGCTTGAAAATGACGGAACAAAATTTGAAGAATTTTTGTGTTTTAGGGAGAGGAACTGCTTCATAATTTTGTGTGATTATGTCCTCTTGTGTTATTTACCATTTTAAATTTCATTTTGATTAGGTTTGACTTTGACTTCGATTTCTGTAGTTTTGTTGATTTTGATTCTGTACGTGTGAAATGAGAATGGGTCAACCGAACGGTGATGCCGATGGTGGAGGAAGGGATCAGAAGAAGATCCTGTGGTTGTTCGAAGGAAGATTTTCTGCCAGAGGAGTCGTTTAAGAGTTGGAGAAATTACTCTAAAGCGCTGAAGGCGACGCCGACCCGACTCTTGGATCGGCTCACGGCCAGGTCCGGGGAGCACACCAAGCTCGTCGAGATGAAGGCTCGGAGCCAGCACGAGATGAAGAAGAGCCTCACATGGTGGGACCTTATGTGGTTCGGTATCGGCGCCGTCATTGGCGCAGGAATATTTGTCCTCACCGGTCTTGAGACTAAAAAACACGCCGGCCCAGCTATCGTCTTGTCTTATGTCGTCTCCGGTGTCTCCGCCATGCTTTCTGTTTTTTGTTACACTGAGTTCGCGGTCGAGATCCCGGCAGCCGGTATGTGTCTTTTTCCAAATATCATCTCCTCTATAGTTTCATATCTTCGATTGGAAACAATATTAATGTTGATCTCATTTAACTTTATGTATGGAAAATTACATTTTTAAGTAATGAAGTGGATCCTATTTTTGTGGTAGAAATAGTGACAGTGATTGTATTGAAATTTTTATTATTGTTGAAACAAAATTTAGATTTTGAATTCAAGAAGCAACCATAAGATCATTTAAATTTAGAATTAAACTAGATTTTCTTTTGTTTTTTTTTTAATTTATTAACTACACCGGTTAATTGTAATTATTTGTTTAGGTGGATCATTCGCCTACCTAAGGGTAGAATTAGGAGACTTCATGGCATTCATCACGGCGGGCAACATCCTCCTTGAATATGTAATTGGCGGCGCTGCTGTGGCCCGTTCATGGACTTCATACTTTGCCACTTTGTGCAATCACCATCCGAACGATTTTCGCATCCACGTCTCGTCTTTTCCAGACGACTATAACCAGCTCGACCCCATCGCCATCGTTGTGATTATTGTCATTTGCACCTTGGCTGTAGCCAGCACCAAAGGCTCCTCTCGCTTCAACTACATTGCTTCCATTTTCCACGTTGTCATCATCCTCTTCATTATCATTGCTGGCCTCACCAAGGCCAACCCGAAAAACTTCACTCCCTTCGCCCCCTATGGCCCTCGTGGCATCTTCGTAGCCTCAGCCGTTTTGTTCTTTGCATACGTTGGATTCGACGCTGTTTCGACAATGGCTGAGGAAACTAAGAACCCTGCTAAAGATATACCTATTGGTCTTGTTGGATCAATGGTGATCACCACATNAGTTACGTTGTGTTTGATGCAGCCGTACCAACAAATTGATGAGGATGCGCCGTTTTCAGTGGCTTTTGAGGCTGTTGGATGGGGTTGGGCTAAGTACATTGTCGCTGTTGGTGCTATTAAAGGCATGACCACCGTGTTGTTGGTTAGTGCTGTTGGACAGGCGCGCTATCTCACGCACATTGCCAGAACCCACATGATCTCACCATGGTTTGCCAAAGTGCATGAAAGGACTAGCATTCCAGTGAATGCAACAGCCACCATGCTCGCTGCAACAGCAATAATCGCCTTCTTTACAAGCTTGGGAATTCTCTCAAATCTCCTCTCTATCTCCACCCTCTTCATCTTCATGCTGGTAGCCGTTGGCCTGATCGTCCGACGCTACTACGTCAGCGGTGAAACAACACCATCCGACCGAAACAAGCTCATAATTTGCATGGTTCTAATCCTCGGATCTTCAATAGCAACCGCCGTATACTGGAGCTCGAGCGATGGCTGGATCGGCTTGGTTGTTTCCAATTCCATATGGTTTCTCTCAACTCTGGTCCTATGGCTCGGTGTCCCACAGGCCAAAAAGCCTCGCGTGTGGGGCGTGCCGCTCGTCCCATGGGTGCCTTCACTGTCGATCGCCATCAACCTTTTCCTTCTTGGGTCGATCGACAAAGCTTCATTTGAAAGGTTTGGATTATGGACTGGGATCTTGTTGATTTACTATTTCTTGATTGGATTACATGCTTCTTATGACTCGGTCATGGAGTCCAAGACTGAAGCCGTACGAGTTAATAACCGTGTGTGAATGGATAAGAAGAAGCTCAAATTTGGGAAATGGATCTCATGTTGTTTGAATTTATAATGATTGGCTTAGTGTTTTGATTAGGGGATTTGTGGTTTATGTTTGTTATTATGTTAGCTACAATGCATGTTGGCAAGAATGGTGGTTTCTACTTTATTTGTACATGTAAAAATTATAGCTAAACAAAATATTATAATATGTTTTATATATATATATATATTTTTTTTTTTTTTTGAAGATCTTGAGGGTTGAGGCTATTACAAGTTTGAAACTTTTTATATCGTTTTTGTGTAATTATAATGGATGCTATAAAAAAAATACTAAAAATTGTGAAAATAAAGTATTAAATAATTTCATACCATAGAGAAGTTATTCAATTGATACAAGATAAATGGTTCACTTTATGTAATTATCAATCACATTAATTAATTAAAAAAAAATACTTAATTAAAAAAATACAAAATTCATCAAGTGTTCAATACCGTAGTATCATGTTGTTGAACAGACATTTTTTATTTTTTATTTTTGTCTACGTAAGGTACCATTTCATTCACCTAGATTGTAACGTTCGAGCCTTGCAGGTTCATAAGTTTTCCTAATTTTCTCTTCAAAATTCTTAACTTTTGAGATTTTATTTAGAACTTTAGAGACTGAATTTCACAAACTTGTATTAGGAAAAAAATGCTAGGAATACCTCGAAGGATCTAGAAAAAATAAAAATAAAAATGGTAGAAAAATTAGAAAATTCGGGTCAAAGTCAACCGTAGGACAAAAGAAAATGGTCGTAGGGTTTAGAGAGAAGAAGAAGAAATAACAAAAAATTCGTTCAAATTTGGATTTAGAGATTGAAATCAGCCAATCAATCTTCACAAGAAGTGAACATTGAATCAAGGAGATGAGGTTTAGGTGTTCGGATAATTCAATTTCGTCAAGAACCGAGAAAGAACGAAGGTATATTCTATAGGTTTCTAACTTTGATTTTCACAAGATCTACGAGCTTCTTGAGAGTTAGAACTTGAAATTTTAATATGTTGTCCTATGTGTGATTCTCGAGAGATTTTATGTTGCAAATTTGACCAAGTTCGAGACGAAAATTAGTGTTTCGAGAAGCCTCAAGTTTCAGTAAGAACATTTAAATCTCGAAGTTTGAAAACGAGGTGGGTCTTTTTCCTTTAGCAGGATCTTATTTTTCAGAATTGTGCAAACCTCTTCATTTAGTGCCACTATCTTGAATTCTTCAAACTTCCTTCTATCAGTGAACACTTCTTTCAAGAATTTAACATAACTTGACATTTATTTCAAAGCCTCCACGAGTGGTGTGTTTATATGAATTTCCTTTAGAATATCCATGAACTTCTCCGGTTTTATCTTTCTTTCTTCTTATTCATTGTATTAAAAAATGTGTTGGCATGTATGTTCTACCCTCTTCTTCGAGGTTGTTAGATGCTTGTGTTTTAGGATACTGTTATGCTTTTACATAATTTTTGCTCTATTCCTTTGTCGTCCCGCATTTTCCACCTTTCTCTGTTATGTTTTAGCATTTTCTTGGGAGTGATTTTTATGTGTTCTTTAATTTCACCTCTTCTTTACGGTATTTCTTTTCCACTTCTCTATTTTATTGCTTGACATGGTTCCTTGCCCTCTCTTTTTGGCGTTTGGGTGTCTGCTTGCAGCTTCCCAAGAGGTATATTTCGTAATTCAGTTTTTAATTACCCAATTGAACTTCCTTTATTAGGCTCTCAAAAGATGTCCCTGATATGTGTTGAGCTTGATTAGTTCCAGTATTGACTTCTTGAGGGCCATATATCATTTGATTTTGTAGTCCAATATCGGGAGGGTAATTTATCTTATGTGGCATTTTTTGATTGTACGAGTTTTGTCACTTCCATGAGAAGTTTGGACGGTCCACCCTCGGTTATAAGTGTTTGAGAATGGGATACTTTTCTGGTTGCCTCTACTACGTTGATTCCGCATGTAAAAAATTGAAGCTAGATTACTTGACATCGATCAAAAGTGTGCTCTTCTCAACAATATACACTCAGCTGCTAGTTGAGTCATCACAGCTGCATTTTGGACTAGTGATTTAGTCATTGAGACTTGTCCCAACGCTAAAGTTCGTAGAATATTAGTCACCAAAGCTAATTGAGCATTGATAGAGATCAAAGCATCAACTTCAAGTACTCCTCAGGTCTTCTTTCCTGGATTGCTTCTCACATCAACCCATTGACAATTGTTAGATGTTATTCTTTCTAAGATCTCATATGTTTCACTATACATCTTTGACAAAGTAACTCTATTGGCGGAAGCATCCACCACTTGCTTAGTAGCAATATTCAGTCCATTATAGAAAATCTTCATTTGGATACAATGGTGTAGTCCATGATGAGAACACTTTCTAAGTATCTCATTAAATCTCTCCCAAGCTTGACTTAGTGTTTCATCTTCAAACCGTTGAAAATTAACAATTTCATTTCTGAATCGTGCATTTCTAGTGGGTGGGAGATACCTGAACAAAAATTTCTCAACTAGTCTATTCCAAGAATCAATTGCTCTTGGTTCTAAAGTATTCAACCATGATTTAGCACCATCCCGCAAAGATTAAGGGAATAAGCTCAATCTAATCACGTCTCTATCCATTCCTTCGAATCGGAATGACTCACTAACTCTACAAAATGACTTTAGATATAGGTGGGGATCTTCTGAGGGTAGTTCATGAAATTGTCCAATGGTTTGCAGCATTTGAAACATCACGAGCTTTAGCTAAAAAATAGTTGCTTGCATTTCAAGTCTAATAGTGCACGAATTTACCTCTTTCATAGCTGGGTGGGCATATGCTCTGATTTCTCTTTCTCTATCATTTGCTAAATGAATAACATGAGTAGATATTCTCTCTAGATTAGCCACCACTACTAAATTTTCAAACTCTTGATTCGATTGGGCTCCAAGGTCTCCTTAATATACATTCTTTTTGTCATTCTCAACGTTTGCTCCCTTTAACTTTTTCTTAATTCTCTATTCCAGGGTTCAGAATAAATTCCAAGCTCGTAGATGGGTTCATACACCAAATTTAGCAGCAGCAAATTCTGCACCAAAAAATCCAACTTAACAAGTACAACTATACATTATCATATGTACCAAGTGATAAGTATATTATGGATTCACATAGATTTTTTTTCTTTTTTTTCTTGTTAATTTTGTTACTGAAAAATTAAGTGAGTTTTTGGTATTATTAAAAGGTGGGTTGATGAGTTTAAACCATCTAAACAAAAATGTATGGAGAGTAGTAAGTTTTGTCCAAAAATAGAAAGCAACTAGAAATTCATCAATAACGAGGAAGGTTGGGCGATCAGACATTAAATAGATAAGTTTTTGAACTTTGTGTATTTTTTAGCTCCTTTTACTAGATTTTCAAGCCCTCTTTGGAGAGTCACAGGTGATTACTTTCATAATCGTTTTGGAAACTTTATTTAACAAGGCTCTAGGAGAAGAATTATTCGTAACCGTTTAACTACCTTCCAGTATCCTTGTCATGGAACTAAAGTATTAAAAATTATTTCCTTACTCTTTCTCCCCTTTTAATTAAGAGAACAGCTATGTATGTAAAGTTGTCAAATAAACAAACATGTAAATTACTAATAACAACTTTTTATAAACTAAAATCTCACCGTCTAACATGCTAGATGTCAATTGTATGTGTCGTGTCACATTATAGATGTGACATTGATAGTCTTAGATATGATTAACTTTGCGCTTCCATTTATTGCTTCAACAAGAAAGTTGTGTTGACTTTCTCGCCAACCAAGCTTCAAGTTCTTTGACACATAAACATGTGGTCATGTCTACAAGACCCCACAATCTAATCTCTCTCTAGACCACCCTAATGGATACCCTTAAATCCTTATCTAAAAAAATTAAGTTAAATTTTTATGTAAAAAAAATTAAGTTACTTTTAATATTTTTTAATAAATTGTAAGGAACCTTCAAATTTGATGAATTTGACACATATGTTTAAAAAAAAAAAAAAAAAAAAAAAAAAAAAAAAAAAAAAAAAAAAAAAAAAAAAAAAAAAAAAAAAAAAAAAAAAANCGGCCATTTTTTAGTCATTTTCCATAGATGTACCATTGACACATTTTTTCCTGGAGGGTCATTAAGTCGTTCATAAAAATTGTTTTCTCATTTTAGTATCTTACCAAATCCACTAAAGATGGTAAGGATAAAAAACATGTACCAATGTCTATAAGACCTCACAAGCTGGACCCTCTCAAGAAGACCCTAATGGAGACACTTAAATTGTATGTGAAAAACTAAGTTACTTTCAATATTTCTAGACGGTATTGTAAGGAACGTTCAAATGTGATGAATTTAATACATGTTTAGTAAAAAAACCAACCTTAAACACTTGCATTTTCGGGCCATTTTTGAGTCCTTTTCCATAGGTGTACCATTGGCATTTTTTTTCCTCTTTGAGACGAGGGTCATTAAGTCATTTAGAAAATTTATTTTCTCGTTTTAGTATCTTACGAAATCCCCTAAAGATTGTACTAAGTGTAAAATAAGGAGAAAAAAACATGTAGCAATATGGAAAAAAAAACATGTAGCAATATCTATAAGACCTCACAACCTGAAACCCTCTCAAGAAGACCTTAATGGAGACACTTAAATTGTATGTGAAAAACTAAGTTACTTTCAATATTTCTTGTAACCGCCCAAAAATAAATAAATAAATAAATAAAAATTATTATAAACAAAAAAAAATATTATTATGTAAAAAAATAATAATAATAAATTAATAAATAAGTAGATAAAAATAATTATTCCCTCGTCTCTCCACTAACTGTATTCACTTTTCCCAATAATCTCTCCTATCCATACCTGACAGTTCGTAGACATGAAAAATGTCAGAGTTGAGAAAACAGAAATGTCTGCATCAAATTTCAAATTTATAGGAGATGTGTTTGCAGAGATGATCAAGATTTACATCGGGAGAGATTTGAGATTTATCTGCTATATCTCAGATCTCCTTTTCTTTATCCAATTATTTAGTTTTATTTAGCAATTTATCTTGTGAGAAAGGGATAGAATCGATTAATTGGCCAAAATAATTGCTAACCTAATTGAAAAGGTAACAAACAAAAATAAAAAGGAAGGGTTAAACAGATTTAACGTATCAAAATTTCTTCTCTCCTGCAAAAACAAACACAAAAAAGGTTCAGGTTGGTAGCAAGAGATATTTTGCTAGGAAGAGATTTTGTATTTGAAGAGGTCAGTAGTTTTCCTTTTATTATATTTAATGATATTAGAAGTCATCCTCAAACACATGGGATAATTAAAAGAAGGGAAATACATAAGAGACACGGAGGAAGATTGTGAATATAATTGAAATTATCTGGAAAATGTGAAAGAGTATTACAAGAAAGAGTATTACAAGAAAATAGAATATCTGGAAAATTTTAATGGGTATTAAATGGTTTGTATGAAAATAATACTATAACAAACATACATAAATATTTCAAGACCTAACTCAGGCAAAGACTCTAATGTTCGCATGAAGTATAACACAATTTTGTAGAAATTCAAACTCGAAACTGATGTCATGGGCTCACATAGGTTGACTTGGAGTTCAATGGACTTTCATTAAGGATAACAACGGAATCAAACTTTCATTAAGGATATATTCGTGACAACGACTTAAGCTAGCCAGGTAAGTGACCTTACTATCGGCATGGTTATATTTGATGTTGACACGTGCCCTGTGGTTCTGCACGTATCATATATATTGATATGTGTGAATTGTCTATGGATCGATATGCTTCCTATATGTTATGTTATAATATGTGGTTTGTATGATAATAATTATGGTACGATGTGCTCAAGGATATGTTTGAGATAGGATACGAGTAGGATGCACAAAACGAAATGTAACGATAGGAGTAAGATACGTTCATGAAACGTTAAAGTTAGGTTACATACCGGAGTGCTATGGATGGGAGAGATTGATGAAAGAATAGGGTCTGGTTATGGGTAGAAAGGGATAGGTTTGTGATAGATTGATAGAACGATAGCGTTAGGGTACGTTCTTGTGACGATATGACTAAGGTACGTTACGTAATGATGTCTGTGATAGGTATAAGAACGTTAAGGCTATGGTAAGTTAGAGAACGATATGGCTATGAAGTGTTTACGTTATGACTTGTTTATGATATGATACATTGTAGGCTAGATTATTGTGCTTAAGTACGTAGTTATGTGAACGTGAATGTATGTATGTATGCTTTTAGTGTGATGGGATGTGTAATGCATGTAACGATATGAGGTCCTTGAATGATTATGGCATGTTGGTATGGAATATGTGAATGTGAACAGCATGAATTGTATGACATGAAACACGGTAAACTGTCTAGAACCATAACCCCGATAGCAATGTGTATGAAATGTGAAATGAAAATGAGAATGACATGAAGCCTGGAACGTGACAGGGGGTTATGGTCATTAAAGATAAATGTAGAAATAGGGGGACCTCATGCATTATGTGTGTTCATGCATATGGGGGGATACCCCCATCCCATCACGAGGGTACGGACGCGTACATCCAATGGCAGGGCAACGATCGTTATGCATTGCATAGCGCTGCCGTGACGGTTCTAGTTTTAACGGGTCCCGACATAAGGGGCTCCCAGAGTATGCCCACCGGATAAGGATAGTGGCTCAGCGGTGTGCGAACTAGCTGGTGAGCCCATACTCGCACGTATGGGCTGTGTGTAGAGTATATAGTACACGTTCACGATTACCCGTTAGGACAGCACCGTAGGGAAAACGAAACGAAACGAAACGAAAGATAGATCCCATCATTTCATTGTATGTGATTGTTGCATTTAACCTCAATAGTGGGGTCACTTACTGAGTATTTCTTTCAATACTCAAGCTATGTGCTAATACATTTTTCAGGTTAAGGCAAGGCATTCCTGTACGGTTGACGACGACATCGCAACTCGAGATCATGGCACATGCATAGGATAGTGGTATTTATTTTCTTAGACTTAGGATAGAATAGGATGTTTTAAACTTAAACGTTTATTTATTTTATTTCGGGTCTTTTGTTGTATTATTTTAAAGATGTTTTCGAAACACGTAAGTCCATGGCTGTGTTTTAAGTTAAAGGTTATGTTTTATGGAATTTAAATGGAGTCTTCTACATTCAACGTTTATAGTACGTATACAGTAGTGACCTTAAATTAAGTAAAAAAATTTGGATCGTTACATTTTTAGACGGTATTGTAAGGAACGTTCAAATTTGATGAATTTAACACATGTTTAGTAAAACAACCAACCTTAAACACTTGCATTTTCGGGCCATTTTCGAGTCCTTTTCCATACGTGTACCATTGGCATTTTTTTTCCTCTTTGAGACGAGGGTCATTAAGTCATTTAGAAAATTTATTTTCTCGTTTTAGTATCTTATGAAATCCCCTAANCCTTTTCCATACGTGTACCATTGGCATTTTTTTTCCTCTTTGAGACGAGGGTCATTAAGTCATTTAGAAAATTTATTTTCTCGTTTTAGTATCTTATGAAATCCCCTAAAGATTGTACTAAGTGTAAAATAAGGAAAAAAAAAACATGTACCAATATCTATAAGACCTCACTCGAAAAGACCCTATCCAAGACACTTATATCATTATGTAAAAAAACTAAGTTACTTTCAATATTTTTCAACGATATTGTAAGAACCGTTCAAATTTGATAAATTTGACACATATGTTTAGTAAAAAAACCAACATTTAACACTTTCATTTTCGAGTCATTTTCCATAGGTGAACACTTTTTTTCCTCCCTGAGATGAGGGTCTTTAAGCCATTCAGAAAAGTTATTTTGTCATTTTAATATCTTACTAAATCCACTAAAAATTACACTAAGCGTCAAATAAGGAAGAAAAAAACATGTAGTCATGTCTATAATACCCGACAATCTGAACTCTCTCGAGAAGACCCTAATGGAGACACTTAATTCATTATGTGAAAAAAACTAAGTTACAATATTTTCAACTAAATTGTAAGGAACGTTCAAATTTGATGAATTTGACACATATACTTAGTAAAAAAACCAACCTTAAACACTTTTATTTTCGGGCCATTTTCGAGCAATTTTCCATAGGCCATTGACACTTTTTTTTCTTATTTGAGAAGAGAGTCATTAAGTGGGAAAGTTGTTTTTTTGTTTTAGTATCTTACCAAATCCACTAAAGATTCTACTAGGTGTAAAATAAGGAAGAAAAAAACATATAGTCATGTGTATAAGATCCCACAATCTGAACTCTCTCGAGAAAATCCTAATGGATACACTTAAATCATATGTGAAAAAAACTAAGTTACTTTCAATATTTACCAACAAAATTGGAAGAAACGTTCAAATTTTGTGAATTTAACACATGTTTATTAAAAAAGTCAACAAACACTTTCATTTTCAGGCCATTTTCGAGTCATTTTCCATAGGTATACCATTGGCACTTTTTTTTCCTCTTTGAGACGAGGGTTATTAAGTTCATAAAATTTGTTTTCTCGTTTTAGTATCTTATCAAATCTACTAAATATTGTCCCAAGTGTCAAATAAGGAAGAAAAAAACATGTAGTCATGTCTCTCTTGTCCCACGAGTTATTATGAGGTAGTGTTACAACCTAACAAGTAAGACATTCATTGTGTAGGCAAAACAACCTACCAAAATCAATGAACAGAAAGGTTAAAAAAATTGAACAAACCACTAGGGCTAAAATTCATAGTAGAGAATTACTCAGACTTCGAGACCTTCCCAAATGCTCAAATAGCAGTATAAACTAGGCTTCAACTTCTTAGAGGTAAGAGAAAAACATGTAGTTACCTATTAGGTTAAGGATGCAATGAGAGTATACAAATAGATTGTTTACTAAGTATTTTTATGTTCACTCCTCTCTACATTTATGTTTTAAGGTGAGTGATGTTGTTGGTCGAGGTTGGGAGTGCTCGAGAGCTGCACTGTCACAAAGGGGTATCAGCTCGAGAAATTAATTTAGTATGTATTTTCATGGGTTGGCATTAGAATATACAAATAGGTTGTTTACTAAGTATTTTTATACTCACTCCTCTCTACATTTATGTTTTAAGATGAGTGATGTTGTTGGTCGAGGTTGGGAGTGCCCGAGAGCTGCACTGTCACAAAGGGGTGCCGACTCAAGGCATTAGTTTAGTCTGTATTTTCATGGGTTGTCATTTTTACACATTTTTTATTACGTTCTCATTCCCCATTTGTAAATAATTTTAACAACACCTGTTTTGTAATGTTTTTGTTTTGAATTTTGATTATAATGTTGTATGACTTTGATTCGCACAAAATTTTACTATATTTTTGCTTTCATTTGTTTGTTATTGTCTTGACTTTTAGACTCTGACGACAAGTCAATGTCATTGTACAATTTCTAGATGCATTGAATTGCACATGATTTGGGCATCCCTTCCAAATTTTTGGACCCCTTTCACATGGAAATGGTGAGTTCGCTAGCTAACCTCTCCTAGATGATGTTCAGACTAGCAAACATCATATTATTCCACCAAATCATTTTAAGGTAGCGCCTCAATCCAAAACGTCAAATACTCACTGTCTAGACAAAGTAAGCTATTAAGTAAAGAAATAGAAAGATTGAAAACCTGAACAAACCCCTAGGGCTAAAATTCAGAGTAGAAAACTGCTCGAAACTTCAAGGCCTTCTCAAATGTTAAAATAGTATAGAGACTAGGCCCGAACTTCTTAAAGCCTAGAGAAAAAACTGTGGTTATACTAGGTTAAGAATGCGATGAGAGTCTATAAGTATGAGTATTGTTATACTCGCCTCTTTCTACAATTTCTTTTCAGAGATGAGTGATGCTACTAGTCGATATGGGGAGTGTTCGAGAGCCGAGCTTTCACATAGGAGTGTGGACTCGAGACGTTAGTTTAGTCAATATTTTTATAAGTTGTCATTTATAGACCTTTTGTATTCCGTTCCCATTTCCCATTTTTAAATAATTTGAACCGCACATGATATGTGGAAATCACTATAACGGGAGTAAGATTCGGATTACCTTATTGATCGAATATTTCAAGGCAAGAACATTGTTTGAGATTCGAATCACTTCACAAGAAAGATTGATCATGTTTAGCTTGAATGATTCTTGTTGATCAAATATCTCAACGCAAGAACACTTGTTTGAGATTCGAATTACTCCACAAGCAAGATTGATCATGTCGACCTTGAATGATTCTACATGCAACCTAAACTACATAGAATTGCAAAGAAACTTAGTCATTGGCTAAAGATACTTTTTTTACTACATTTTCCAAGCCTACTTACAAATACAACATACATGGCTTCATATAGCCTCGAAATGAAACTATTAAAGGCATTCCCAAAGTTGTAACATTCATACTTAATAGCCATAGTTAGCCGTCATGTATTTGTAACATAAAGTAAATAAAAAGTCTTAAAATACATGAATGAAATACAATAACTCTAAATTACTCTAAATTGTAATTCACCCAAAATTTATAACATGAAACTTCATTCTTCTTCAATGTGGCATGAATTGAAATAGTTTTTGATAATTTTATCAATATTTTCTTCACATCTTCATTGAAGCATATTGTATGATTGATGTCTCTTGGTTCATATCAGCACATGTTTTGTCATGTTTTCGTTTTGGATTTTAACTATGGTGTTGTATGATTCGCGCACAATTTTAATGTATTTTTTCTTTCATTTGTTTGTTATTGTCTTGTTTTTTAGTCACCGTTCAAGATTCGAAACCTCCAAAATTAGGAATACAAAAGATTAGCAAACTAAAGTAATTCTTTATATGAAGTTTAGAAATTAAAAGAAAAACCTATAGAGTGATCTACACATGATAATAAAATAAAATATGATGATATCGTTGAATTCTAGATAGAAAAAATTAGAATATTACATAAATATGGGAGAAAATTCAAACCTATTTAAAACTTAAATATAATTTTTCAACCAAAGGGGTCTAAAATTTCTTACTTCTCATGACAAGTCAATGTCTGCACATGATTTGGGCATCCCCTTCAAATTTTTAGATGCATTGAATTGCTAAAAGTTCGACTAACAATGACAAGTCAATATCGGCACATGATTGATTTAGGGATTTGAATGTTGAATGAAGAGGAGTCAAAATAGTTCAAACGTTGTTCTTTCTGAATTAATTTATATAAATATTTTAATTACCGTCATGTCGATTTTAATCTCGCATTATGAATTTTTACGTAAAAGGTAATTTTGAAAGTTAAAACGATCTAGGATATTTTTTAATAATTTAGTCCTTTAGTAATGAGAACATAGAATTATAATAAGAAATCTATGCATGATTTTAAGTATGACTTCTTGTTTTCAAATCTCTAAAAAGTAGGTTGACAAAATTATTCAAACTTCTCAACCAAAAATTTAAGAAACCAAAGCACACTCACAACCTTAAATGATGGGAAGACTAATTGAAAGAGAAATGATAAAGTTTGAATTCAACACAAATGATGGAAAAATTAGAGAAAATAAGATTGAAAGAGCGTTCTCGAAAGTACAGTGAGAACGAGGGTGCAGTTGGAGAGACAACGGATAGATTGAATGGGCGAGATTTTGTTCCAAATAAAATGGTTTTGGTCTAATTCCAAAGGTTTTATTTACCGAGACTGATATGACATATGTTTGACATGCAATATGATATATTGGTATAATGCACAATCCCAATATATGCATAGAAAGTTATGATAAAAACGATATGATATAAAGGAAAGTGGAAGGGATTGTTTTGCGTGATAATGAAAGAAAAATGTTGGGAGGCAGGAAAACGTCTATACCCTCTTTTATGATGGTATAGACGCGTACACTACGAGGTAGGAAAACGATCATTATATTCATCATAATGCTGCAACGGTCGCTATTTCTAGCGGGTGTCTGACAACACAGCTCCAGAGAATGCTAGCCTGACCAAGAAAAGGGACCCAAGAGGTGTGCGAACCGACTGGTGGGTCCATACTTGCACGTGTGGGCCGTGTGTAGAACAGTAAATACACATCCAATTACCCACTTAGGTTAGTCGCCTAAAGAAATACGAAAATGAAATGATATGTCTCATTCATGATTGTATATGTTTGCATCTAACCCCAATAGTGGGATCACTTAGAGAAATACTCAAGCACGTGCTACTTCTATTTCAAGTAAAAGCAAGGGCATCCTTGTATAGCTAACGAAGGCATCACAAGTCAAGACCATAGCACATGCATGCATAGGATAGTTATATTTTAGCACATGCATGCATAGGATATAGTTATATTTATGTTCTTAGACTTTAGGTTATAATAGGGTGTTTTATTTTTAATATTTATTTATTTTATTGAGTATTTCGTTGTGTCATTTTAAATATGTTTTCAAATACGTAAGTCTATGGCAATGTTCTATAATGAAGTTTCAAATGATTATTTTTGTACAAAATGATTATGTTATGTATACCGTAGCAACTTTAGGTTATCAGAAATCTAGGGTCATTATAATATGTAACGATTTTTGAAGAGGCTAGCTATCATCTAAAGGACGCTCATTGAGTCAACGATCGATTGCGCAGAGTCTTTCCTTACTTTGTCCTTGACGATCTCCTACTTTTCTTTGTGGAAAAAATAATAAAGATGTAGGGATTCCTTTGAAAATAGAATATAAAACAAAGAAAGAAAATGTACAAGATTAGGCCTAAGAGAGCCAACTTATTATTCAAATTGCATGACGTTTATCTTACGGCAGCCAATTCTCACCCATCACAGCCATATGCCATTATATATCAATTCTTAGATCATCTAAAAATCCTCAACCCAAACTCCAAAACTTCTTCAAACAAAGAAGAAAACTATGTTGAATTCAACCTCTTCCATTCGCCCTCTGCTACTTGCCTTACTTGCCCTTCTTCTATCAGTTTCGATTTCAAACTCAGCTCTATTGGAGCAAAGTTTTCTTCAATGTCTCTCTGTCAATTCTCAACGATCCGTCCCTCCCTTCTCTGTTTGTGCTCCAACCAATGCTTCATTCCTCCCGCTTCTTAAGTCGACTGCACAAAACCTCAGGTACTCGGATCCTTCGGTTCCGAAGCCCGAGTTTATCTTCACTCCATTGTACGACACTCATGTCCAAGCAGCTGTGGTTTGCTCAAAGAGCCTCCAAATACATCTTAGAGTGCGTAGCGGTGGTCATGACTACGAGGGCCTTTCTTATGTTTCTCAAATCGAAACTCCTTTCATCGTTGTCGACCTCGCCAAACTTCGGTCGGTCGAAGTAAATATCGAAGGTAACACTGCGTGGGTTCAAGCTGGTGCAACGGTTGGTGAAGTTTACTATAGAATCTCAGAGAAAAGCAATGTCCATGGCTTCCCTGCTGGTCTTTGCACTAGTTTAGGCATAGGTGGACACATAACAGGCGGTGCATATGGGTCCATGATGAGAAAATATGGCCTTGGAGCTGATAATGTCATTGATGCTCGGATCGTCGACGTTAATGGCAGAATTCTCGATCGAAAGGCTATGGGAGAGGACCATTTTTGGGCCATTAGAGGGGGTGCTGGAGGCAGCTTTGGGATTATTCTCTGGTGGAAGTTGCGGTTAGTTCCTGTTCCAGAAACTGTGACAGTCTTCACTGTTCCAAAGACCTTGGAGCAAGGTGCCACTCAAATCTTGTACAAATGGCAACAAATAGCAGACAAGTTAGATGAAGATCTATTCATTAGAGTCGTAATACAAGTAAGCAGTGACAAAACCACAAAACAAAGAACCATTACAACTGCTTACAATGCTCTGTTTCTTGGAGATTCCAATAGGCTCCTCCAAGTTATGGGGGAAAGCTTCCCTGAATTGGGTTTGACATCAAAAGATTGTACTGAAACTAGCTGGATTAAATCAGTTCTTTATATAGCTGGAGAAGCACCAAGAACACCCCCTGAAGTTCTTCTACAAGGAAAGCCACAATTCAAGAGCTACTTCAAAGCTAAATCAGATTTCGTTCACGTCCCAATCCCGGAAGTCGGACTGGAAGGTCTGTGGAAAAAATTGCTGTTAGAAGACATGCCATTCATGATATGGAATCCTTATGGAGGAATGATGAGCAAGATCTCAGAGAATGAGATCCCATTCCCACATAGAAAAGGAAACTTATTCAAAATTCAGTATTTAACATCATGGCAGGGTGGAAATAAAGATGTTGAAAAACACATAGAGTGGATCAGAGAACTTTACAACTACATGGCTCCATATGTTTCCAAGTCTCCAAGAGCTGCATATGTGAACTACAGAGATCTTGATTTAGGTATGAACAAGAAGAACAATACAAGCTTGGCCCAGGCTAGCGAGTGGGGCAATAAATATTTCAAGGACAACTTCAATAGGCTGATAAAAGTAAAGACAAAAGTTGATCCTGATAACTTTTTCAGACATGAACAGAGCATTCCACCATTGGCAGTCGCTAAATCATTCAGAAAGACAACAAAGTTCAGAAAGAGCGGTAGTAACTAAGTATCAGCGCTATCTAAGTAATGTAGAAGAGATAATGAGGTTTTAAGTACTTACTGCTGTAGTAGACTGAACAATAGTTCTTCATCTTCTTTCCTTTTCGTGTCGAACTGCAGGTCAGTGTGTGCTTTGACAACTTACAATTATGTTTTACCTATAAGTGACGAGCGTCATGACACGATATCAATGTGGCATGGCTCAACATTTTGGATGTTGCAGAGCAAACTCGCACGTTTATCACTTTAGAGTGTTTTGTCTCTACAAACCTCAACCGTTCATTGAAACATTAATGAGTCATCTGAACTCTGATACATCAATAACTCCTATCTGCTCATAACACCAAGCACTGAACTAAATTGAATTAATTTCTAAGACTAACAAATAACTTGACTTGTATATTCAAGACCAACTGTAAGTACTTAAAAATTAACTCAGAAACCTACAGATCTTCTGGGGCCATTCAAAGAAACCGGTTGAAAGTTGTTCGCTGGTGACTGTATGAAGGTCCCATTCGTTGGTTGGTCATTTGTGTTCCTCCATTTGTGTAACATTGTCTATAAGTTTCAAAAAAGTGCAAACTGGATGGATCAGCAGGTACCAACAGAGTACGCCTAATCTGCACAATAATATGTGACTATAATAACTGTTGATACTATTGATCTCAAAAGTACACGTCAATTACCGCTAAGCTAGGAAAACTTTGACAAATAAAATATACCTTTTAGATACAACTCAACCACTATTGATTTCCTTGTTTCTTTGTCACTTGAATAGTAAGAGTATATGACCACAAATCTGACCGAAGACTACATGAGTACAAGTCGAACGCAAAATTTTCTGAAACTGGAAATTACCATGATAATTTACAAAACTCGATTCATATCCACACGTAAACACAGTACATAAAATTATATGTACCCTCCCCCTCTTAAAATGTAAAAGAAAACTAGACTAAGCTACCGATATGCACAGATCCTCAATTTCCCTAAATATCTATCTACAGGTAGTTGAATCCTCAAAAATTGGTTGTGATTGCTCTTACTTGTCCATGCCTGAAAAATAGGTCGCAGCTTCAGTGGTTTAAGGTTGCATCGTTAAAGGAAATCAAATATCAGCTCACACTGCAAACAGCAACTTGTAAAGTGTTGCAAGACAACTCCTTCTGTTTCGGGCTTAAGAAAGAAAACCACGTCTTTATTAAGTTAACCTCAACGTATTGATTCGATGAGGCTGGATAGCTTACTTTATCTTGAATGATTGTTTCAAAATCAAAAGGGAGAAGACCTAACAAGGCAGAAACAATAGCAATTTGAACACAAAGACCAGATTTAATGGTAGTGTCCAGGTAAAGAAAGGCTGATAAATTAGATCTCAAGATCTTAACTCCTCCATCTTCAAAGCCTCCAGCAGCCACACCAAACCTACAATTAAAAGTTGAAAATTAATATAACCGGATGGTGAAGAGTCTAGAAATATAGGTGTAAGCTAGGTAACTGAAATATTAGTTATTCAGCCCACACACACCTAAAGTTTAACACTCGCTGACAGAGGCCTATGCCAGCTAATAAGCTTCCTTATGGTGCACAAGTTTCATTTCACAATATTTAGAACAAGATTTAGCATTAGAAATGAGAAAATTTATTTGCAGTGTTTTACCTCCCAAGTTGACCCAGAAGAATCACAAATGGAAGACTCTCCTTAACTGATGACTTCAAAAATTCCAGCAGCTGAGAGATAATGTTAGCGAATGTCCAATTCCAGCCCTGCAATTGAAAATCAAACCAGAAGCAATCTCAATTTCGGATCTCTCAAGATAAACAGCATCATGTTCCAGATCTCTCGAGATTAAATATCAATTATCAAATAATGAAATGGACATTTACAAGAATTGCAGGTAAAGGAAAGCAATCCACTTCCATGGCTCAAAAGATTATTTTTTAAGGTTTCTAAAACTACAAATGAACATTTGAGGTTTGTACAATTATAAATTGAAAATGATACATATACCTAACAGAATAGTAACTAAAAAAACAACTCTCAAAAAGATGTTTGTGCATGTTTGTGCATGTGTGTACCACAAGAAAGAGAGAGAGAGAGAGGGGGGGGATCAAACAGTGCCATTAATGGTAAGTATACAACAGAAGCAGCTACTAGGAAACCAAATCAAATCTCTCTCAATGACTGGACACAGAATACCTCTCAATAATTAAACACAAGTATCAAATAGACTGTGACTGGTCATTTACGTTATAGAATAGAGTTGAAACGTTGTATTTCAGGGGCACAGAGGATACAACAATATGGAAGCTTGATTACTCTGGGGATTTTTCATCTAAACCGCTTTTCCTAAGCTGAAGTTTCAAAGGGAGTCTTAAACAAGAAAATTTCAAAGACAAAGTTTGAAGCATCAGGTGCCAAAGAAGACTCAAATTTTCTAATCTTGAATCCAGTGCCAAACTAGTTTGCTTATGGTAATACCCAAATTTTTTTTATGCACTATTTGATCCAAAATAAGGGAGATTTCAAGAGCTCCCACTTGAACCCTACAATTCAGACCAAATCCATACCTCCCCTCACACCGAAAACATTCCTTTAAACCTAAACCCCCCCCCCCCCCCCNTTCATAGGGACTACAAGATCACAAAAACACATGCCTGCCACCTATTCCCTACCAACCCTTACGTGTATAAAGTTTGGTAATTGGGCAATCAGAAGAGGCTTAAAAGTTATTCACTCTTCCGAAATCTAGAAGAAATTTTTAGGGTTTCTTGAGACAAATTATTCCTGGGTATCCGATCACTCATTGAAGAATAACTTGGTCTAAACGCAAGTGGACAAGGTCTGAAAGTAAAGCCTAAAATCATCTATATGACAGTTTTTTTTGTATTCCATCATATTCAAAGCGATTTGCTAAACAAGAAGTCAGTCCTCAAATCATTGACAGACTATGTTAAAATTATTAATAGTGAAAGGTGAGAACCAGTACCATGTAGCATGCTAGCAGTTCAACCAATGAGATGGCATCGGTAATCTCACACAGTGTTGGATTGAAGAGAGACCATGATTCATCATCAGATACCCTATACTTTTTTAAACAACAAGATGCATCACAGTCCAAATACAATGCTGGATGGATCTCTTGACCACTTAAATTTTTACAAGGAATCTGGTTGGCTATATTCTTCTCGGACAAGGATTCTGGATTTAATGAACCAGTTGGATTTTCTAAATCTTCAGCCAATGTGTTCTTATGAACTAATCGCAATAGAAACGACACAGCCATGGGCATAGACATACTGTTGGCTGAAAAAGGGCAATGAGCGCATTGAACAAACTCTGTTCTACAATTTCCTTTGGGTGGGGTGAAAGAAGCATCATCTGATGATCCGACCACCTCAAGATGCGTGATTATTGATTTCAAGACAGCCATCAGAGTAGAGTAACCTTCCAAACTGAAAAACTGATCTCCACCAATATGTGCAAAAATGTGCAGCATTGTTAACACCAACGAAGACTCATACCTGCAGATCCTTAAAATACTGTATGATACCTCCCAAAGAAAACCAGTACGATGAACTACTTTAGAAATTGATGCCAGTATGGAACTCCCTGCTATCAAATAGTTCCTTGATGCTGGTGTAAGTGACAATGCTCTGTTTACACCGTCAACAGAGATATTCACTCTCAAAACACCTTCAATCGATGTCTCCAAAGAGGCATCAATACATGATAAGATCCGCCCATCTATTATGAAGTCTTCTATGAGGGAAAGTAACTCATCCAAACAGAGCAGTTCAGTAAACAAGCTTCTTATTTCCACATCAAGCATTGCTACCAACAGGAAAAAAGGAGGAAATATGGAAAATATCATTAATATGAAACCAAAGAAAAAGTCATAATGAAAATCTGTTTTATCATTAGTCACTAAGAGAAAAAAGAAGGTAAACCTTCACATATGTGCCCCGAAAAAGAATCCAAGCAGGAATTGCAGTTCAGAAAGTTCCCATATTTATGCACAGCAACAACATTGAAGTTGAGCAGCAACAAGGAAAAGAATACACAAGCCTTCTCCCTGAAAGTCGTTATTAGTAAATTCAATTCTCTTAGAAAGCAAGCAAATAATTCTGAAATTTTAAGGATCGCTCTTAATCTTTTTGGGGAGGAGGGAATCATGAAATAGAAAATGTTTCCTAAAAGCAGTAACTATTTGCACTGGTACAGATAACAAAGATACAAGATAAGTCAGTTTGCAGATCAAATGAAACAACTTACATTGGTAAAAGTTTATGCTCCATGTTAAGGGAAGCCAAAATCTCTTGCACCATCCACCCTTTTTTACTAGTCAAAGAACTCCTCTTTGAACAAGCCCTAGTTGCTGAAAAAATTCTGGAGATGCTGCGGCAGTCTTTCGTATTAGAGAAAAGGACACAAAAATCAGGGATAGAGTTGTCCAGGGTTCCAGATTTCATTTCTGATGCTCCCACCCCTTCACAGCCAGAAAGAGGAACATTTGTCCCAGGCTTCTCTACAGTAATCCCAATCTGATCAAGACAGTTTTCTTCTGCATGTACAATGTCGCAAAGATCACTCCCATGGCTCCCTTGCATAAAACATGGATCAAGATGACGTTTACTGCTATGAATATCTCCTAACAAGCCAGAGTTACAGTATCGCGGATAATTGGACTTGATCTCAACATCCATGACATCATAGCTATGCAATTGTGGCTGACCTTCTTCATGGCGTTCATCTAGTAAAGGCTCAAATTCATTCAAAGTAGATGTCTCAGCGCCAGGAATATAAATATCTGGAAGTGAAGGGGACAGTGGCATTTCCATTGCTCTCCTGTAGCATTCCTCATCAGCAGCACTATCCAAATCTAGCAATTTCATATAGTCTCCATCTGATATATTCCCAAGAGTTCCCGGGGTTTGAAGTTCACTTATGGCAGAATTATTAAGTTCCTCTGAACAAGGCTGCAAATTGTCTGTAAGTTTGCTGACAGGTTGAGAAGGTTGTCTACCAAAATTTTCAAGCGCACGAACTTCAATGTTAACTTTACTCAACTCCATCTCGTTATCATCAAGCAACTGTTCCCTTGTTTTCTTCCGGCACAAAGTCTTTCTCTTCTTCCGGGCCTTCTTATCAGCAGAAGGATCTTGAAACACGTTTGATATTACATGTCCACTCTTTTCTAAGGGCTTCTCTGTAGGGCTGTTTAAAGCATGCAAAAGAGACAACTTCTCTTCAATCTGAGAATGTATTTTTCTACTCTCATGATATAAACATTCAATGTTTTCAACAGCTTCAATGGTCCTCTTTCTCTTTTGTTGTTTTTCGTTAGCTCTTCCAACATGATTTTTAATAGGACTTCTGACACTATTTTCTGCCATCCTAGCATTTTCGATGTCTTTCATCTCACTAACTTCACCAGATACGTTGGATATTTTTGGTTTCATAATCAAGTTCTCTCCAACCAATTTCGCTGCTGTCAAACAAAGACCAGCCTTTTCCTGTGAGCCGGCCAACTGACCATCAGAAAAAGATGCCGTACTTGAATTGACTGCACAACTTTGGAACATTTTTCTGTCAGAGTTTACAGGATGAGCCTCCAACCTAGATTCAATACCTGATAACGATGTGACATGATTCCCTCCAGATAAAGGAAGCAATGGAGCATCATGTTGTGGGGTCGTCTGCCTGAAAGTTTCAGGCAACCAAGTTTTGAAAGGCTCTATGGCATGTAGATTCTTCTCTGCGTACAAACTTCGCAAGTTCTCAGCATTCTTTGTCTGTGAACCATTCAATATGGAATGAGTGTTCAATCAAAAGTGAGTAGAGCATAGTAAGTAACAACAGCCCTTGGAGAGTAAAGAGCCCGCATTATAATAGAGCCTCCTATTCAGCAAGATAATCACTGAAAAAGAATCATACCTATATGCTAATATGTTTTGTTGTCTGTAATTATATTTGCCACGAATTAAGCAATCAGTGGAATAGAAGATGATTATAATAACACAATCAAAACTGAATATGCAATCATAAACAACTTGCTACCTCAACTCTTGATCAAGACATATGTGAAAGAAGATAAACAAGAAAACAAGTGAAGAAGGTGAAAGAACATTAATATCATCCCACCTTTCAGAACTTCGGTAGTAAAACAAAAAGGGGGGAGGGTTACCCTTAAGACAATTTCATTTTAATCAGCTCCACGTGAAGTATAGCAAAACTATGAATCAAGAGTAAATATGATTAGCAAATTATTCTGAACTGGCAAGGCTAGTAGAAATTAGGGTTAGCAGAAAACTGATTGAGATGTGTAATTCAACTATTACCTACATCTGCAATTAATTGGGGTGAAAAGTGGGTAGATCAATTCAACACAAGGAATGACAATAGTGTGATGACATTGTGCCTTTAGAAGTGAGTAAAAATATAACAATAAATATAGCCAACAGTTCTACTGTATGTACAAGATTTAAGAAAAGGTAAAAAGTAATTGAAAAGGAAAAACCAACCTTTTCCAAGTCATCACTACCCTTAGCACCAGTAGAGGCAAATTTATGTAGGTTGTCCAAGTAGTTTGACAGCTGAACAAACTTTAGTTTAAAACGACCCAGTTCATGCTGAATAATGGAACGATGCGTATTTTCCAAGTTAGCCACTTCTCTAGCATGTTTCAATCGCGTCTTCTCAAACTTTAGCTTTTTTTTCAACAGCTTCATTTCTGCACGTTCAGAACTCATGGCATGTTCAAAAGAAACAGCAGATGCATCAACTAATTTCCTAGAAGACTTTAATTCACGTAAATTCTTTTGAAGTTCCTCAACTTTCCTTTTCTTTTCTTCCAACTCAAGAGCCAATTTATCGGCACGGCATTGTTCATCCATGGCCTTCTTGCGATAAATCTCTAAATGTTTTTTCAGTTCTGATGATTTCATCACGTTGGAATCCACTGGCTTCTCCTTCATAATCGCCAGATCTCCATCCATCTTATGCATTATGTTGACTTCCTTATCCTTCATAAACTCAAAAGCCAACTTTAATTCATTTGCATTTTTCTGTATCATTTCCAACAAAGATTTATCATTCTTTTCCACAGCCTTACCATCAGTTTTCTCGTCATGTTGGCCACAACAAGATTCAATAAATGTTTTCAAGGTCTGAAGTTCTTTGACCTGCTTCTGCAATTCCTCAATCTTGCAAGTCTTTCTTTCCAATTGCTGAAATAAGTTTTCAGCCTTAGATTGTTCTTCCTCAGCCTGCTTCCTGTTTGCTTCAGCTTGCACCCTTGAAGCATGTGCTTTAGACATTTCGGAATTTGCACGCTCTCTCTCTTTGGAAGTCCTTCGCTTTTCTATCTCTAGGTCTTTTTTAACCTCAATTAGTTTAGATGTTTCGCTTGCCAACTTTAACTTTGTTTCTTCATATTCTTTTTTTAACATCTCTAGCTGTTGTCTGCTTTCTTTAACCTTATCCAATTCAGTTTTGTGAAGCTTCCTTAAGTCACAAGCCTTACTCCTTTCAATCCTAACTGTTTTCAAAGCTTGAGCAGCCTCCTCTTTCCTCACTTCAGCATTTTTCCTTTCAGCATCTGTCTTTCTCTTCTCTGTCTCTAGAAGTTCGTTTAGATGGCTGATTTCCTTCTTACCCTCAGCAACAAGAGCATTAAGCTGCTCTACTTCCCTACAAACTTTAACTGCATCTACATCGTTTTGTCTCAATGAAGAAATGTGAGATTTCAAGTCCAAAATTTCCCTCTCCAAAGAAACTCTAATAGCGGATTCTTTTTCTTTTCCCTCTCTCTCAATGGAAGCTCCAGCCTTCTCCTCCTCATATCCTACACCCATTAATAATCAAAATTAAAAGAAGAAGAAGAAGGAGGCATAAAATGACATCACCCAAGTGTAGCCCTTCTAAAAAAACCACATGCTCAACAGCTAAACTAAAAGATCTTTTTGCCTCCAGTGTTTTTAGAGCAAGATGCAAGGTGATACAAAAACCAAATCGACAAATATACCAAGAAGCATAACTTTTTCATTGTATAAAGGTGGAAATCAAATCGATTTCTCAAGTAAAACCACTCAAAACAAAAGAAGAGATGGGCATTATACATTTGGTGTGATTTGTCTGTTAATCAAATACATATGAAAATAGGGCCACTGGGAAGGAAAAATTTTACAGCCGACTGGATGACAAAAATATTCTCAAATTGTCACAAACAAAAAGAAGGATACAAAAAGTCTAGCTTTGTTTCACGCTTTGTTATTCTATTAACCATATGTCACATCTCCATGTTAGTGTTGGCAGAAGTATCACAAATTCTACAATGAATACATGTCTTACAGAAGTTTCGTTATTAAAAGATGCTAAAGCAGGCAGAGGAAAATCATAATGATTGAGATTCTACCTTTTTTAAGATTAAGATTCTCCGCCTGAATCCTATTGATTTGTTGCTGAAGGAGCTTGACTGCCTGCCGTAAGGCATTTCTTTTCTCTTCTACCACGGTGCACTTATCTTTCCACTGCGCCCATAACAACCATAATGAAATGAAACGAAATACAAACAAAAAAAAATCACCAAAAACAAGCAGAAGAGGAAGAAGAAGAAAGAAAGAAAACCTTACCCTTTTACAGCAGGAATTAGCCGATTCAGGGTTCGGTACGAAATCGTCCAGCATTTCCAAATGCCCTAAAGAACAAAGGATTAAACAAGAGCAGTCGAATTGCTGCACTTAAAATCTTACAAACTCATAACTAAAACTTCGCGAGGAAGTACCAGATTATCGAAAACGTGAAATCGGTCGCCGTAAATTATTGAACAGCATGAGTTCAATAATCATCCACTAATTAGCATTCAGCGCAGTGAGATCCTAGAGAAACAAGTTCCTCAAACTTAGTTTCAAGTATTTGAATGAAAACACTCGAGTACCACTTCAGGCGATCATCGCAAAAGGCAGTCAATGGAAGTCGGTTTAAAATTTTTCTCTGCTGTAACGGATGGAGCAAACACAAACTTGATCGAAGATTTTAGCATTGGCTTCACTGAAGTATAACAATCCCTTCCTCGATCGTTCGATTCGCAGCGGTGAGGTTTATAATTGGTTTTGTTTGAACTTTAAACAAGAATCAATGTTCTCTGCGACTTCTTGGTTCATTTTCATTGGTTTAGGGCTTTAACAGAACTGTGACTGAAAATGAGAAAAAACGGCGGTGGCAAATTGGTTCGGTTCCCGGTTTGAACGAACCGAACCGATAAAACCCAATTCGCCGCTTCCTTAAAAAACGAAAAAATAAAATAAATAAATGTACGTAGCCACATGGTTTGGATTGAGAGATTTTTTTTTACCCAACCAAAGTTCAGGTTGGTTGGATTTTGTTTTACCCAACCAAATGTTCAGGATCAGTAACCCAATTCAACTCAAAAAAATAAAAATTATTTTTTCAAAATAATTTTATAATTTTTAAGATACGATAAAAAATAATTAAAAGTTCACAAACAATCATAAATCAATTTATAATTATTCAAAAAAAATTCAATCCAGAACGACTAATTTTCGGGTTGGGTTTGAGAGGTTAAAAAAATATATTTTTTCAAAAAAAAATTATTTATCCGCCATTTATAATTTTTCAGATACAATTTTAGATAAAAGATAATTAAAAGTTCACAAACAAACTCAAATCAATCTATACTTATTTACAAAAAAAAAAAAAAAAAAAAAAAAAAAAAAAAAAAAAAAAAA
>NC_036646.1:6519339-6536839 GCF_002806865.2 Cucurbita pepo subsp. pepo
AAAATATTATAATTAAAATGGTTAGAAAGCTCAAAACTAAAAATTATAAAAAAAATTAAAAAAAACTATTAAAAAAATAAAAATATATATATAATTATGATATAATAATACTCCAACAAATAAATAATAAATACATTATAATTTAGAATTACTTGTCTTAATTTTAAAAATTATATTTAATTTTATAATTATTTTCTTTTCAACCGCATTAAAAAAATAATTTTTAACCCTTTTGAAAAACTATTTTTCTTAAAAAATATATATTAAAATTCAACTACTAGTCTTAATTAAATATTTGAAAATAAATAAATAAAATATGTAGTTATAAAAAATGTCTCAACCCACAAACACCCTAAAAATAATATATGTAAATTTATTATTTTATTCTCGAGTATAACGCTTCCATTATATTTTACGAGAATGATATAAACTTAAAAATTTTAAAACAAAATATTACCACAAGAGTTTAACCAAAATTTAATACAAGATTAAGTACCATCTTCCTTGTTTTATATTACATTAGAACACTTGAGGCCATACAAAAACTATACTACATAATAATCTTAGAACATACTGATTCAAGATACACAGATATATGATGGCAGGATAAAATCGAATTCGAAGTTGGGCAATTTCACACCATCCCGACGACGCCACACGACAGGAACGAATAAATCAAGCAATAAGTAGGCAGAAGAACAAAGAATAATGTTGAGAATTCAATCAATCTCAGGAAGTTGCAGACATAACCTAATGCTACTGATACAACACTACACCTGAAATGATGATGATGATCATCATCATCATCATCATCTTCTTTTCTCAGCTACTTTTGAAGGTGGAGGCAATGTTCCAAACACTTTGTCCCATAGTGATGAAGTAATTCCAAAGCCTAGTGTTTGGATTCTGAAGTGATGGTTCAAGTGGTATTTCTGTACAAACAAATCAACCCATTTCCAGATTTTTTAGATATAACAACAAAACTTATATCCACTTCAAATGTATGTATGTATGTATGTATGTATAGGTGTACTCGTATAAATACCGATATAAGCTTTTTGTCAGTTCGACTGTCCTAGACGGTTGGATTTCATTTTTTAACGTGATTTGGATGGCATTGGTTTTCAACTCTTCGTCAATGTCACCTAAATTGATCAGGTGGTCGGTTTAGTCTATCTCCTCCGCCGTAACGCGATTCATGAAATCGTTCCTTACTGACCAGGGTATAATAAAGCCCACTGTTTTCTATGTTTGATGGGAGAAGTTTCTTCGAAGAGACTTATTTCTATGTCGAGGCACTACCCTACCACAAAGTGAGTTTTTATCACTAAGACGATTCTCTTTTCCTTTCATGGTCCTCGACCAAGTGAAAGCAGATGCAAATGACTTAGTGTAATAGCCCAAACCACTGCTAGTCGATATTGTCTTATTTGGGGTTTCCCTTTCAGGCTTCTCCTCAAGGTTTTTAAAACGCATCTTCGAGGGAGAGGTTTCTACACCTTTATAAAGAATGTTTTATTCTCCTCTCCAACCGATGTGGGATCTCACAATTCACCTCCCTTCAGGGCCCAACGTCCTTGCTGGCACTCGTTTCTCTCTCCAATCGATGTAAGACCTCACACTTAGGCAAGCACTTGAACTAGCAGATCCGCTTAAGAAAGCTTATCAGAGATCAACAGTTCGAAATCAATGTTTACTGGAAATTAACTGGAACTAGCAGCCCATTACAGACTTGTATCAGAATGTGTATAATTCTCTCTTAGATCAGACGATTTGCATATCAGTTCTGCTTTGACTAACATGGGGAAAACATATGCATAATAAATGTGTTCTATTTAATGGCATGCTTGATATCCTAGTGATGATAAGATATGACCAATAGATAAGCAAATTTAAAACGCACCTTAAGGTTTCGTGCCGTCTCTCCCGATGGCTGGCCGTGATGAAGGTAGTGATGGGTAACATCATACATCACGTAGCCCAGCAATCCACCTCCAACCAAACAAGGTGTGGTAGATGGAGTGGCAAAAAGCTTTATCAAGTTCCAGAACTGGTAAGTCATGCAAGGAAAATAATTAGGATGACAAGGAAAAGAATTCATGAAACCGAGCTAATTACAAAAGGTGATTAGATGGCTGCTACAGGAATATGCGAGCGTGAACCCACACGTTCACCACAACATGATAAAATAAACTTTCATAGTAAGATTTATATTCATTGGATTCATGTTCATATTGGTATGAACACTAAGCACCAAAGACTAATGACTGTATATGCCAAGAAGATTTGGTTTTATTGACTAATGACTTTCTTTTTTTTTTTTTTTTCCCAAGCGATGCCATGTTAACACGACCACAATAAGCACTAGTACGTATCTATGATCCAAATATCCCCATAACGGCTGTTCAGGAAAACGTAGAACGACAAACATTTCAAAAATAATCCCATTCAACACACTAAAGAACAATTGGCCGCAACCGAACAGGAAAGAATAAGGAGAAGATCGACATACTGGAAAGAGCAGAATAGCAGTTGCAGCAGGAGGGAAAACGAGTCGCAAGCTATCCATTGGGTGTTTGTGGTGGCAACCATGAAGAAGATAGTGTAACGTGTTTCCCCTAAAGCATCCAATTCCAAAATCGTTTGAATCATCTTAATTTGTAAGTGAAAACCAAAACAATGAAGAATTTCTAGGCAGTGTTTAGGTTACTAACCAATAGCTCTTGGTTTTGATATGGAAAAGAAATCGATGAAGAGTATATTCGAGTAACGTCCACACAAAAACTCCAAATACCACCATCAAAAATAACTCTGAAGGAGTATGACCCATCCTGTAAGACATTGATATGAACCAGCAAACAACCGGCAGCCAAATGGAAGGAATCGCCCACCAAGCCGTGCGAGTCAAGAACTATTTTGCACTCAAACAAAAAACACTCGTTAATCATCGACACGTAATCTCGATAACTTCTCAAACATTGGCGGGAAATCAAATTCTTTTGAAAACCAATAAGCTCTGCCATACCTCCCAGAAATCACTTTCGAAAAACCGAGGCCCTTCTTTGCTGACAATGGGCTGGTGAACCCATTCCTGATAATCTTCTCCAAGATGTCCTACCTGATAAAGAAATGAAAGTTCACTTCTGTAGCAAGTTGAACTGCTAAGAATATTAAGCCACCTTTCATAAAATTTTATCGTTTCCAATTTCTTTCGAGGTAGTATTACGAGAACATAAACCAAAGAACATTACGACCACCAAATAACATCAATGACACAGAAATTTACATTATTGGGCAAGAAAAGGTTCATTTCAGCTCGAAAGGCATAAGTCCAACCAACCATTTTCAATTGCATCCAAATTCTGAACCAGATTTATTCCTAATATAAACATGATCGAACCGACATTGTCGTTACCTGGAATACAAGTGGCTTATTCAAATCAACAGTGAATCCCTGTGCGACCATCTTGGCCTAGATGCAGCTGCAGAAAAGAACTAGAGGATTAAACGAAGTAACCGAAACCGACACTTTTGCCTACAATAATTCGATATCACTAAGGAGCAGCAGCATAGAAGGAAATAGTTCAGACTTCGTCATGTTTCTCGATTGGTAACTCTTAGATATCACACTGAAACTTCACTCAATAAAAGAGAACTTCATTCATTCATCTGCTCCTGTTTTCTTCTAAATAAACACATGAAACATTACACATTTTACACTTAAAACCAAGAATCCATGCTGTAATTGTTCGTATTAGAGCATCAAAAGGCCATAATCTCAAAGTTTAAGCCAAGAAAAAAATGAAAACCCACACCGATTCAGGTGGGGAAACCCTAGCTCATTTCTCCACAATTCACAAAAGAAACAGAGAGAAACGTAAATCTGAAGAAATTCCAGAAAATCCGTTCTCCAACATTCATAAAAAAAAGCCCACGCTAAATGAAAACCAAAGAAAAAGAGCCCACGACGCTACTCCACAAACGAATCGAAAGAACAAAACAACCTACAAACCACAGATCTACAAACAGCCACGGAAACCTAAGAGACGAGAAAAACAGTGACAAACCGGAAAATGAAAATGTAGGTTCGGCAGAAGCGGCGGCGGCGGCGACGACGATCTTCCTCGCTGTAGACAATGAACTACCTCCACCACCACGACGGCGGCCACCGGAGAAGGAAAGTGAGGGAGTCGTGAGTGGCAGTGTGGTATGGGGAGGAAGAGAAAAGGAGCGGAAGAGTAACGCTAAAATAGGGGTTGAGATCTGGACCGTCCGTTGAGAACATGCATCCGACGAAAACGGCCAGCAGATTCGCATAGTGGAATCTGCGGATGCCAGTCTGGCAGGATTTGCCACACCTCCAAGACCACGGTTTACGGCCATCCAGGATGGCGATGGACCAAATTTTGTGTGTTTTTTAGTGTCTTCCGGGCCAATTGAACCGTGTTCGTAAATTGGGTTGAGTCGAGTTAAACTAAAAATCCAACCCTTAGCTCAGTTCGCTTCCGTATGAATTGTTGGGTTAAAACTCCAATTTCACCTACTTTTATCCACTTCTCAGCGTAGCGAAATGTGATACCTAGTGTAAATTGCAGAATCCCATGAACCATCAAACCTTTGAACGCAAGTTGCACCTAGAGCCTTCGGCTGAGGACACGTTTGTCTGGGCGTCATGCATTGCTGTCCCCGCATGCAATACCCACTTGGGTTTGTTGCACGGTCAATGGCATAGTTAGCCTTTTGTGCGCACCTTCGTGCGATTGACTTAAAATTAGAGTTGTAACAACCTTAAATTGATTGTATAATAAACAGACTTTATTCCGGCAAACACTCTAATGTTCACATGGAGTTTAACATATGGATCAATGAACCAATGTAAATTAGAGAAATAATTTTAGAGAAGTCTGAACTTGAAACTGATGTCATGAGTTCACATAGGTTGATTTAGATTTTAAAGGATCGAATCGAACTTTCATTAAGGATAAATTAGTGACAATAACATAAGATAGACTAGAAATTGTATGCGTTGTATCGTATGAAACATTATGACGTTATTCTATATTAAGATGATGTGCATATATTAAATGTCATGATAGTTTATGACGATGATTTATTTTCTAAGACACACAACCCTAATTAATGTTAATGATGATGTAGGTATGAAGGTCAATGCATGCATGTTACCTAGGGTAATATGTGAACGGAGTATAGGGGCGTGTCATTAGAGTACTTTCTTATTTATGATAATGAGTACGGATGCTTACACTATGATGACGATGATGATCATGCCTCGCATGACACTCGAGGGTCTACTGACCTCTAGACGTTGCTACGGACAGCTAGGTTGACTATGATGGGTTTGGGAGGGTGCAAACCGCCTGGGGATCCACGTTCACACGTGTGGGTCGTGTGTAGGGAAGTACTACACATCCAATTCTGTCCGGACTGGAGGCCACCCCTACGATGGTTTTAATGATAGGTCCCTTGTCATGTGTTGCATGTGTTTGCATTCCATGACCCCAATAGTGAGGTCATTTATTGAGTATTTCTTAAAATACTCGTGTTACTTCTATTTCAGGTAAAGGCAAGATACCCTTGTATAGATGACAACGACATCAAGTAGAGACCATGACACATGCATAAGTTAGTGTAGGGTGCTTTTATCTTTAATGTTTTATTTGTTTTATTCAGTACTTCCTTATGTTGTTTTAAAGATGCTTTTGAACATGTAAGTTCATGACAATGTTTTATGATAAAGTTTTAAATATCCAATTCTACATAAGAGCATAGGTAATGATGATAGTAGCGACTTTAGGTTAGTAAAAATCTAGGGTCGTTACACCATCGACTGCACAAAGTTACTATTCTCAGAAACTATAACATATACTAATCTGATAAAGGGATATGGATTGTAACAGCTCAAGCCCACCGCTAGCCGATATTGTCCTCTTTGGGGTTTCCTTTTCGAGCTTCCCCTCTGATAAAGAGATATGGATTGTAACGGCTCTAGCCCACTGTAACAAAAATTGTCCTATTTGGACACCTTTCGAGCTTCCCCTCAAGGTTTTTAAAACGCAGACGCTAGGGAGAGGTTTCCACACCCTTACAAAGAACACTTTGTTCCCCTTTCCAATTGACATGGGATCTCACAATCCACCCCCTTCGAAGTCTAGCGTCCTCTTCAATTGCTGTGGGATCTCATAATCCACCCCCTTCGGACCCAGCATACTCGCTAACACTCGCTCCTCTCTCCAATCAATGTGAGATCTCACAATCCACCCCCTTTTATGGCTCAACGTCCTAACTGGCAAATCGCCCAGTGTCCACCCTCCTTTGGGGCTCTGCGTCCTCGCTACATAAAAGTATAGCCAAAGAAAGATGAGACGGGACAGACGGTCAGAGCCCGCAGCGGGACTACCATAGGAAAGCCCGCCCCCTCCCGCTAACATAGAAAGTGATTCCCGTAACTAGTGTCTCTATGTGAATCTCTTCCCGACCAGGCCGAATCGGGTCACCANTTGAGGCCCAACATCCTTGTTGGCACATCGTTCTATGTCTGGATATAATATCATTTGTAACAGTCCAAGCCCATTACTGACAGATATTGTTCTCTATGGGATTTCCCTCTCGGGCTTCCCCTCAAGATTTTTCAAACGCATCTGCTAGGGAGAGGGGAATAGGGAGAGATTTCTACACCCTTATAAAGAATGCTTTGTTCCGCTCTCCAATCAATGTGAAATCTCACACAGATTCACAACTGGTTAGCGATCATTTGATTGATCGTCTGTCTTGCTAAGATTATCATATGTTTATCCAAAGAGTTTTTCCAAGTTGTCGAAGTGAAGCTGCCTTCCCATTCTCTTGCCTTGGAACTATATGCTGAGATGTTGGATAAAGGCTTAATGCCTTGATAAGTATAGTGTTCCTTTGGAGTACTACTTGGTCTTTGTGAATCAACAACAATTGATAAAGCAATTCGTCATTGTTCTTTTGAGGTTTTAGAACGAACCCTTGATCGTTAGATTCTTTGTTAGACTCTTTACTATGAAGTTCGAATAAATTTGCTTTTGAAGTTCATCGTGTGAATGGTTTCACGGTGTCGAGCTTAGACTTCAAATGTAGAAGTAACAGACAAATCAAGACGTTAGATTGAAGTTCAGACAATGATGAAGAGAATCAAAAAGAGATTGAACTTGTTCAAACGTAAAAGTTTAGAGGGCGTTTTGTCTCGAGGGAAAGTTGAATACTTAAAACGAAGATGGCCTACGATGCGTATTATCTGAAGAGAACACACTTTTTCAACCGTGGTGGTACGATTGTCAATCTCTCTTCTCCTTTTGCCCGATGGCCTATTAGGTAGGATAGTAGGGGTGTACATGGTCCAGGTTGGATTAGGTTGGACTGGGTTGAGAGAATTTTTTGACCCAACCCAAAAGTTCGAGTTGGTTGGATTGGTAACCCAACCCAACCCGAAAATTTTCACAACCCAACCCAACCTTCTATTTTCGGGTTGGGTTTGTTGAGTTTTCAATTTTTTTATTTATTTTATTTATCCATCATTTATAATTATTCGAATACAATCTTAGATAAAATATATTAAAAGTTCACAAACAAACACAAATCGATCTATAATTATTTACATAAAAAATCAATAAAAAAATTAACAAGCGAAAATTGTAACATATTAACATAGTTCAACATGTCATAAAACTAAAGACATGTTTATATAATAAAAAATAAAAATACTATAAAATATTTTAATTGCAATGTGGAGTCGATAGAGGTAGAGAGCCCTCTACTAAAGAAAAAGATAAATTAAAAATAATAAAATAATATAAAAGAAATTAAACAAAATAATAATAAAATATATATCCCTAGCGTCAAACTCGAGCTTCGGTGTCCTTAGAGAGGCTAAGGAAACACTCTAGCAAACTTATTAATACATAAAGATTTTTAATATAATTTATATATTTTATTTGGCTCGGGCCAACCCGAAGATTTTATCCACGAACCCGAAATCGAACCGATTCAGTTTGAGTTCAGAAAAATTGTAACACCCCGAGCCCAACAGGTAGAATTCGCTCTATTTTTGTGACTAGCACCTTCTTAACCATTGTGAGTTTCTAGATTTTATTGGAGGACTTAGAGTGTGATTTTCAAATCGGTGTAAGAGAAAGAAATGCTCGGGATGCATCAAGGAACTTAGGGGAAAAAATGGTAATGTAATCGAAATTTTGGTCAAAGTCAACCAGGGGCAAAAATGTAATTTTGCCCCCACACATACAACCTTGAGGGGTCTGGACAGACTTGGAAGAAAGGGAAAGAGAGAAAAGAAAATAATAATAATAATAATAATAGAGAGAGAAAGAAATGAACCGTTAGGATTCTTAAGAAGAGGAAGGAGGGAGAAACGCCCCAAACCCGAACTAAAGCACCCTCAATCTTAGGTCTCCTACTAGAGCTACTCAGAGTATCAATAGGAGTGGTCTGAGCGTTGGATCGTTCGTTTCCGACAAGAAACGGGCAAGAACGCGAGGCAAGTCCGCGACCTCTCTTGTTTCAAGATTTCACTATAGATCCGAGAGTGTTAGATGATTTAAACCTTAATAATCTAGTTGCAACACTTTATGTGAGGAGTCTTGTAAGTTTTCAGAGGAAACACGGCCAAAAATCGCGTCGGAAAACAAAATCGAGAAACCGTCCTACTTCGGTAAGAAACTGAATTTTTCTCGAATTTTGACTTCATTTATTAAGTGCTGTGAGTATAAAAAAAAAATACAATAAAAATATATCTGAATAGGTGGACTTGAGATCTTTAATTCTTGTGAAGGAATCGATTTAATTCGAGTTACGGTTTGGAAGATAGAAAAATCTAAATAAATAGGTTGATATAGAATTTGACCGAAAATCTGGAAATTGGATGAACTCAGGCAATCGGCGACGGATATGCGGCCATCAGAGTGGGAGGACACGCGTCGAGCAACTGGTGGAGAGACGCGTCTGGCTAGGAGTTTATGTTTGATCGAGTTGGGTTTAGATAGGGGACCCTCCTGATGTTACGGTCCATGGTGTCGTGAGCGACACTTAGAGGGAGAGACCCTTTAACCTTAGACTGTTATGGACTTGTAAGTCTTGATTGAGTGATTCTGGAAACTAGGGCTCGTAACTCAATAATCTACCTACCCTTGAGACATAGAGAACCACGTTAGGACCCTGAGGTGTAGAGAGATGACACCTTAGCCGACCATAGCTGGTATAGCGTTCGAGTATACTCCATTTCCCTTCCTACTCCGGTGTGGTACTGTTGAGCTAGGTGAGACGTCAATTAGGGAGGTGTTACTCTTCCCTTCCTACTCCGGTGTGGTACTGTTGAGCTTGGCGAGACGCCTGTTAGAGAAGTAGTGTTACTCAGTGGTAGATCGATTACTCTACATGGGGATCCATCTTATGGTTAGATGTTGATCACGCGGGTGGGTCAAGGTCGCCTGCATGATGAATTCCGTCTTGCGGAAGGACGTTGACCATGCAGTGACTAATTCGAGCTGGGTTGTACGAGGGATACATGTAGTTATGAGGGAGCACCTCATCCTCAAACACTGAATACCGCTTCAAAGGTTAAGTCCTTCCACCCCGATCTGTGTACTGAGAGTATTGAGACTCTAGAGTCTAGAGCATAGTTGGTGGTTCTCTCTTAAACTTGGATGCGATTAAGAGCCTACAAGTAGGTTGCTTACTGAGTATATTTTTATACTCACCCCGTTTCCCTCTTTTTTTTTTCTTTCAGGTCCGTGAATTTACACTTCATGGCGAAGGGGGTGTTCGGGAGCTTGAAAGTCATAGAGGAATTGCCGTCCCGGGGCTTCTGTCTAGTTTACTTTTGTGTACTACATTTATTTCATCATGTACCCCGATCCCTTTTTCCCCATGTTATACAATGTTTCTCTTTTCCACTTGAACGCTTTGAAACTCGCAAGGAAATTTTATACTTGAAACTTTTTGCATTTTGTTTTTCTTCTACTTTCTTGCATTGCATAGTCTGTCGAGTCACTCCTGGTAATTTCGACCGTCGAAATTCTGGGTTGTGACAAAAATGAACTCAACTTTACCCGGAATGCTAATCTAACCCAACCCTTATAGTTCGGGTTGGGTTGGTCCGAGTTATCGGGTTGAATGCACACTCCAATAGAATAGTTGTATACCGACTTAGACTGTCCTTTCTCGTAAGGAAATTAGTTTTTATCTATATTTTTATTATAATTTGTTTTTGTTTTGATTACTTTCCTTATTGTTTAATCATGAGTTTTGCATATTAATCTTAATTTAGACAGTAATATTAATAATTACAACTCTATTAATCAAATCTCTAAAAAGTTTCAAAATATAAATAGAAAAATAAATTTTTAAAAAAATAAAATAATAATTGCTAATTTATTATATTCCCAACTAAAAAAGGCCAGGAAATAATAATACAAAGTACAATTCAATGTTCAATAATTCAAAGTACATTATTATTATTATTATTATTTATTTATTTATTTATTTTGCAAAGCAAGTACAAATTTTCATAAAAAAAAAAAACAAAAAACAATTCAGCCTACAAAATAGAATTAAATTATTTTTAATTAAAAATAAATAATTTTTTTTTTTTAGAATTAAAAGAATTTCTGCCTCAAGGTCGGACGAGAGTCAAGAAGCTACAACAAACCTTGTACACTTACATTCAAGCTATGGTGAGCTCATCAAAGGAAATTCTAGAAGACGTTAGAGACTTGGAAAATATAGTAAAATGAGCATTTGTGCTTTCTCTAACTAATGACAAAGTTTCTTCGCAATTCTATGTAGTTTAGGTCACATGTAGAACCATTCAACCTCATCATGATCAATCTTGCTTGTGGAGTGATTCGAATCTCAAATAAGTGTTCTTGCGTTGAGATATTTTATCAACAAGAATCATTCAAACTAGACATGATCAATCTTGTCTGTGGAATGATTCGAATCTCAACCAATATTCTTGCCTTCAGATATTCGAATCTTACCCCCCTTGCAGTGATTTTCACTAATCACAATCCCTTATGTTTCAAGCAATTATTCAAAAGTGAAACAAAAAAAAAAAAAAAAAAAAAAAAAAANTTACTTTTTTTTAATAATATTTATTTTAATTATGTTTTTTAGTTTTTATTAATATATTAATGATGTTTGTTAGATTTGAATGTCTTTATTTTTATTTTTATTTCTTTTTAATATAAAAATTATTAAAAAGAAATTAAATATATTCCCTTCGTGAAACTATTATAAAAAGAATTTAAACACATCTCCGTGAGTCATGATTTAAACCGTCTATCAAATATTTTTATTATTTAAAAGATTAGAGACATAATTAATGATAAGATTTAAGATTTTATCTATTTATCCCGCGCAATTAAATAATTTAAAAATAAATAGATTAAAATGAAAAATAAATAAAAAGCTATGGCTTGCATTGAAAGTAATATTAAAATTTTATTTAATTTAAAAAAAAAATTATTGGGGGATTTAGATCACATGTCTCTTTCCATTACAACTCACTCTCTACCAATCATCCTATCCTCTTGTGCCCATAACATCTTTTTAAATATTTTTATTTTTATTTTTATTTTTATAAATTATTTAATTTATTTGTTAAAAGAAATACATATAATTCTAAAATATTATCAAATTAATTTTGCCTCAATTATTATTTTAAGTATTAATTTTGCAATAGTAATGTTGTTTTTTTTTTTATAATTATTTTATTAATCGTATTTAAAAATCAATTAATAATTTTTGGTAAGGATTAAATTTTAAATATTAATTAAATTTAGGAGTAAAAGTAAAAAGGGTTAAAAAGATGAGTTTATAAAAATAGAAAATAATTATTTTAGAAAATAAATGGGTTAAATTTAGTTTCTTTTCTTTTTTTGGAATTCAAAAGGAAAAAGACAAATTTATTTTATTTTTTGCAAAAATGCCCCTTGATTTTAGGTTATTTACTTAACAACCAAGTATAAATAGCCCCCGACATCCCTGTTTATCTCTCCACCCATTCAATTCCATTCGTTCAGTAACGAATCCAAGTCTCTCTCCCAAATTCTCCAATTTTCTCTCTGTTGTTCTTATCGTTTTCCGTTTGTTTCCCGGGAAAAATAATCGAAGATGAGAGAAATCCTTCACATCCAGGGTGGCCAATGCGGTAACCAGATCGGTGCCAAGTTCTGGGAGGTCATTTGCGATGAACATGGCATTGACCATACTGGCAAGTACAGCGGCGACTCTGAGCTTCAGCTTGAGCGGATTAATGTGTATTACAATGAGGCTAGTGGTGGAAGGTATGTTCCTCGTGCCGTTCTTATGGATCTAGAGCCTGGTACTATGGATTCCGTCAGATCCGGACCCTATGGTCAGATCTTCCGTCCCGATAACTTCGTTTTTGGTCAGTCTGGGGCTGGGAATAATTGGGCCAAGGGACATTACACTGAAGGAGCTGAGCTTATTGATTCTGTTCTCGACGTTGTCAGGAAGGAGGCTGAGAATTGTGATTGCTTGCAAGGTAGTAGGATTTCTTTTCTTGTTTTTTGAACTACTGATTTTGGTCTTTGATTTCCCGCGCAATTTTCTCACCTGGTTCCTTTTGTGTTAATTTATTTTGAGGTTTGGAATTGTCCTTTTGGATCTAGCCTCGCAATTCTTGTGTTAAATTCTTAATTTCGTTTTGGTTGAAATTCTACCGTTCGTCTTCGAATCATACTGATTAGCTTCTTTTATCCTTTGGTGTTTGGGATTTTGTTCTGAAGGATCTTTTCTCTTGCTTCTCGAATTTGGAGAAATGGTTCAATGTTCTGCAAATCTTTTCTTTAGTATTCTGCGTGCGTTCAGTCCAGCTTCTGGTATCACGTTTATATAATTATACCGACGGATTTAAATATACGGATCCTTATGAAACCATAATATTAACTTTGTTTTCGATGCAATCTTCTCTGGATCTGATCGTAAAAAACATTATATTCAGAGGATTTTTCCTATTTCCATCCCCTCCGTAAGTAATTCTACAAAATTGTTTTATCAACTTTCTTGCCAATTAGAACAACAAAAAATTGTTTTGTCAACTTTGATGTTGTGCGTAGTTTTGTATCTTTCAAATTTTTATTTGCATCTCTCTGACTCTCTCTGACTCTCTCTGTCTCTGCGACATGAACGCACATAGAGTTCTTTGACATTGGCTGACTATCTTTTTCCTTCTTATTTGTAAAGGATTCCAAGTTTGTCATTCTTTGGGTGGAGGTACTGGCTCTGGAATGGGAACACTTCTGATTTCAAAGATCAGGGAGGAGTACCCAGATCGTATGATGTTGACATTTTCAGTATTTCCTTCTCCCAAGGTTTCAGACACAGTTGTAGAGCCTTACAATGCCACTTTGTCTGTTCATCAGCTTGTCGAGAATGCTGATGAATGCATGGTTCTTGACAATGAAGCCCTTTACGATATTTGCTTCAGAACACTCAAGCTTGCTACTCCAACATGTAAGTGCCTAACTCCTGAAACTGGAACTTATATTTGAGTCTTGAAATGTGCGTTTGGTTGCTCATTGTTATATCAAAAGCTGTAAATGGATGGTGTTGAGTCTGAAGTTCTGATATGTCTCTTTAGATACTTATAGTACTTCATTACTTTTTCCATGGCTGTACCGTGCAATTGCATAAAAATGATTGTTTTCAAGTCCCAAATTCCGATCATTATTTGCTGGTGGCAGTTGTAAAAAGGGTCCCAGTTGTAGGTTCTTTCCTTTGTTTTACTTTTTCCTTTCACCTTTTTGGCCAAACTTAAATACTAATTATGAGATCCTGCATCGGTTAGGGAGAATAACGAAACATTCTTTGTAGAAGTGTAGAAACCTCTCCCTAGCATATGCATTTTAAAAACCTCAAGCGAAAGTCGGAAAGGAAAACCCCAAAGAGGACAATATCTGCTAGCGGTAGGCTTAGGCCTTTACAAATAGTATCAGAGCCAGACACGGGGCGATGTGCCAACAAGGAGGCTGAGCTCTGGAGGGGGTGAACACGAGGTAGTGTGCCAGCAAAGACGCTAGGCCTCGAAGGGAGGTAGATTAGGAGGTCCCACATCGATTGGAGAAGGTAACGAATGCTATCGAAGACATTGGGCCCTAAAGGGGGTGAATTGCGAAATCCCACATCGGTTGAGGAGGAGAACGAAACATTCTTTATAAGAGTGTGGAAACCTCTCCTAGTATACACGTTTTAAAAACCTCGAGGGGAAATCCGAAAGGGAAAGCCCAAATAAGACAACATTTGCTAGGGGTGGACTTAGGTAGGAAAAGGGAAAAATTCTTGTGAACCATGTTATGCACAAATGTAACCACAGATTCACATGAACGAAAATGCCAAAAAGTGCGTAACCTTTTAGTAGTTTTATTCATTGTTTACATTTATATGGAAAATATCAACTTATTGGTCAGATTTTTTTCTTACTTGTTGAATTGTCATATTGCAGTTGGTGATCTCAACCACCTTATCTCTGCTACCATGAGTGGTGTTACTTGTTGTTTACGATTCCCTGGACAATTGAACTCTGATCTACGAAAACTTGCTGTCAATCTCATTCCATTCCCTCGTTTACATTTCTTTATGGTTGGTTTTGCACCATTAACATCAAGAGGATCCCAGCAATACCGAGCCCTTACCGTGCCAGAGTTAACCCAGCAGATGTGGGATGCCAAGAACATGATGTGCGCTGCTGATCCACGACATGGTCGATACCTTACCGCTTCAGCCATGTTCCGTGGCAAGATGAGTACTAAAGAAGTAGACGAGCAAATGATTAACGTACAAAACAAGAATTCATCTTACTTTGTTGAGTGGATACCCAACAACGTCAAGTCCAGTGTGTGCGACATTCCCCCCAAGGGACTAAAGATGGCATCGACTTTCATCGGTAACTCGACTTCAATTCAGGAGATGTTCAGGAGGGTTAGTGAGCAGTTCACAGCCATGTTCAGGCGCAAGGCCTTCTTGCATTGGTACACCGGCGAAGGAATGGACGAAATGGAGTTCACCGAGGCCGAGAGTAACATGAACGATCTGGTGGCCGAGTATCAGCAGTACCAGGATGCAACTGCAGAGGAAGAATACGAGGATGAAGAAGAGGAAATCCCTGCTTGAGCCAACATCCATTGCAGCAACCTGGTTTGTCTAAAACTCTGCAATCTTGTTGTTATTGACTTAAATTTTCAGTTTGTGATTATGATGATGGTGTTGTTTTCTGCTGTCTGGAGTTTGTAGAATCTTTCATGTTGTTCAGATGTATGGAGTGAGTGAGGGTCATGTAATGTAATGTAATGTAATGTAATGAGAGATGGGTTTTTGGATATAATATATCTTTGTTTGAATTAGAACGATTGATATTTGTATTTAGTAGGTGGGTATATTTTAATTTGGAAGGTTTCATTGTGTTTTATCTTGGTATAAATTAAATGAAGTTGTTGTAGAAGTTTAACGAAATTAGAGGCTATGGTAAAACTTCGTTTTAGAAAGCAACGTGCGACTTGAAGGCCATGATCTACTATGGATTCTTATACCCACCATTTTATATTATATAAGAATAAAGATGCTCTTGACTCGATATCGTTGTTCTGTTCTACTAGAGTTCTAATTTTTCAAAGGTTTTGGTGTAAATAGTACATGATGGAGCTCGAGTAAAAAGTATTGACTCTGAGTTTCTAAAATGGAGAATGGGGCGGGGACGGGAATAAAAAAACCCTACGAAGACGAATACATCCCGACCCCAATGTTGAGGTCATGATTCATAGAAACAAATCACTCACTTCTTCTATAAGGATAGGTACACAAATCACAACTTCAAATGTCATTATTGTTTACCTACCATTTAATTGACATTTTAATGACATCGGAGGAGGAACTTTACGTTGCATTTACTTCATTCCACCATCTGTCCGTGAAATGCACTTCATTATCTTCCAAACATTTAATGAACTTGTAAGAAATGAAGGGTGACATTCAAATATAGAGACATTTGAAGTGCATAAATGAATCGAGATCATAAATAAATGAGAACGATTTTGAGGATATATGGATAAGAGAGATTAAAAAAATTGAAAGTCACTAATACTAAGGTGTACCTTCTTTTTCGGTGCCTCAATCATATAAGCTCCATGGTTAAGAGTGCTTTACTTAGAGCAATTCTATGTTGAGTGACGTCATAGAAATTTTCTTGGAATGCATGTGTAAAGCATGCTAGAATGAGTTGTATTAGTGTGTGGGAATAGTCTTCACTGAGTAGGGAAATGTCCAGGTACACAAGTACCAAATTTAAGTTCTGAATCCTAATATGAGTCGTTACAATACCAAAAATTGTATAAGATATCTTCACTCACATGCCTCCACATGAACGACTTAGATTAAATATGTCAACCCAAACCCAACTCGATGAACGGGGAAAAACTTTAGCCTTCAAAGTAAGGTGGAGGTAGATAATAGCTCAATTTTGGTAAAGAAAAATCCATTGGTGAGGTCATGATTTGTAGGAAGCAAATCACTCAATTCTTCCATTAAGGATATCAAATAAGTGACATTAATGATATTCAATTTAGGTGAGGAACTTTACATTGCATTTACTCCACTCTACCATCCTCTCATCAAATCAAAACCACTTTATCTTCCAAGTAAACGATTCATCATCGACTTTTGAAATGGTCATTAAAGATTTATCAGTAAAACATGCCCGAGAGTTGTAATTTAACTTAAACCCGCTTAAATTTTGAAAACAATTATAAAAAATGCTTATTAAGTTCCTAATTTATAGAATCTGTTGACTCTCTACAACTATGATTAATCGAGCCTAATCAATAAAAATGATTAATCTCCCACATAATGAGGCCATATGCATAAAACTAATTGAGTTTATTTCATGAATAACTCCATTAAAATATGTAATCACTCGAGTAAATAGCAATATAAAAATATGATGAGGCGATATGACTGCCTTTTAAATTTTTATTTAAAAAAAGAAAAAAAAAACTTAAAAATTAAATTACATACCAAATAAACTCAGTTTTGGGAGTTTTCAAATTTTGTTTGATTGTTTGTCAAATTCTTAAAAACTATGATTGAATGCCTCATAGAATTAAGGCTATTATTGTTGTAGTCATTGGGAGAAAGAATTAAGGGTATATTTAGTTTTCCTTAATGAAAATCGACTTCTATCCGTGTTATCATTCTCGCAAATATAGCGAAAAATGATCTAAAATTGCACATAAAAGATTAAAACACAATATCGATTTAGCTCATCTTGATATCGATATAGCAAAAAATTACAGTTAAAAACTATAGTAATAAACATCATATCAATTTAGCTCATCATGATAAAGTCGAAAATGTTAACTCTCGATCCAAATCTCAATATTGATAAGAGTTGAGCTCTGGTGGTTCTTGTAAATATGGTTAAAAGTTA
>NC_036646.1:6539339-6567441 GCF_002806865.2 Cucurbita pepo subsp. pepo
ACGTAATCCACATCAAAAGGGAATCTTTTGTTACAATAGAAGCAGAAGTGATGTGGATTATTCAAGAATCGAAGTCGAGTTGCTTTATAAAAAGAAGATATCAATGAACTTCTATGAAATGGTTTCACGGGATTTAGCCAATTGTCTTGATCGTGGGATATCATTGAGAAATAGGAATCCGTGTTATCAAAGGATTTCCTGCGATTATTTCTCGTATGGAATGAGTCAATCATCCACTTTGGTATCTTATTGAACAAAAATGGTGATATTGTTCCTCCATTGATCAAGAATTTCGATTTTTGGGAAGTATCATGATCATCCAATAAGAAGGGTTTCAATTTTTTCAAATGAACGATTTGAAGACCTATTGATTCTAACAACTGATTGCAGAGTTGATCATTCGGACCTTTCAATTCATAGATGTGGATCTCGGACCTATGAATGGGGATATTCCCGAAACTCACAAAGAAAAAAGGAAGTGAGTTAGACAAAAAGAGAAGAAACTTGGACAAAAAGAAACGAAGTGACTTAGACAAATCTTTTTTATCGATAACCTCAAACCAATCAATCGAATATTAATTAATACGTAATCGAGCGAGCGAACACTACTTGAAAATGAAAATGGCTCATTACAAAATAGAATTACGAAATTTGAGAGTGAGGCTCATAGTTAACTCTCATTACAAAATGTCAGACGCGTTCACTTGGAACCTATAATATTAGAGATTCTCATTAATTTATTATGATTCCAGAGAAGTAAACATATCCTGTGATCTAATATTCAAATCTGTAATCTTTTGATTAATATATATATATTAACCAAATCGAAAACAAAGTGCAAATATAATTTCACTGACAGAAAACAGTTTCTAAGAACAGTTTACCAAAACCAATAAAAGAGTTAACAATAAAAAGAATTGACTTATTCATGAAGATACCCATCAAAGAATGACAGCTGATTATGGTTTTGTGAATACAAAAGGGAGGATGGGTCCACATGTTCCCTCCATGTGAGTGCGCATGGGAAAGAGCCATAACTTTGTTCCTTTCTAATAGCCAACAAAAATCAGATTTTTGGGTCACTCCTATCTTAACATTTCCTTCACATATTCTAAGATGAAACTAAACATCACAGTAATAGCCTCACGCTTAGTCCTCGAGGCACCAAAAAAGACTTTGTCGACTGATTTTCAGAGCCTAAAAAGATAGCCCAAGCTCACCGTTAGCAGATGTTGTCCACTTTGATCCATTACGTATTGCCTTACGTCTCACGGTTTTAAAACGCGTCTGTTAGGGAAAGGTTGCCACACTGTTACAAGGAATGCTTTGTTCCCCTTTCCAACCGATGTGGGATCTCACAATCCGTCCTCGACCCCTCAGGGACCCAACGTCCTCGTTGGCACACCGCTCAGTGTCTAGCTCTAATACCATTTGTAACGGCTCAAGCCTACCGCTAGCAGATACTGTCTGTTGTGGCCCGTTACGTATTGTGTCAGTCTCACGAGTTTAAAACACGTCTACTAAGAAAATGTTTGCACGCTGTTACAAGGAATACTTCATCTTTTTGCACCCAATTTCTCAATTTCTTCCTATAAATACCTCAGCTTCTTCATTCCTTCTCTAACAAACTAAACATTGAGTAAATTTGACTCAATATCGCCTTTTGATCTTTCAAGCCAAACTTCCATACCCTTTCTTTTCCTTGTTTATTATGGCCAGTTCTGCTTGTATATTGGCTATTTCATTACTAGCATTAGTTGTCTTTATTGCCTTGGCATCTGATCAGAGTCCTATTCAAGATTTCTGTGTAGCAAATAATGGAAGTACAGGTATCTGTTTGATCTCCCCTGTTCTTCCCTTGTTTTAACATATTTATCTGAGTTGCTAGTAAGATAGATTGAACTGGAAACGGTTCAGGAGTCTTACTAGCACCATCTAGGATATGTCAAGAGAAAGAAGAACATCTTCTTATTCTCTAAATTCTCGGAAACCTCTGCTTAGCGACATGTTTTTTGCCTATTTCTACAGCATAACCAACCGACGTATAATACTAATCAGTAATCATATTCATTCCTGCTGATGCATCTCATTTGTGCTCTTTATTCCAATAACTGTCATGTGAAGATAAATATTCTGACCCCCTAGTTTCTCCTTCCTTCTCTCATACAAGCATCCTTGTCACATTTGTGAAGGATTGTGAGATCCCACGTCGGTTGGAGAGGAGAGCGAAGCATTCTTTATAAGGGTGTGGAAACCTCTCCCTTACAGACACGTTTTAAAAACCTTGAGGGGAAGCCCGAAAGGGAAAACCCAGAGAAGACAATATCTGCTAGCGATGGGCTTGGGCTGTTACAAATGGGATCAGAGTCAGACATCAGGCAATGTGCTAACGAGGAGGCTGAGCCCCGATGGACACGAGGCGGTGTGCCAGCAAGGACGTTGGGCCCCGAAGGGGATGAGATTGGGGGGTCCCACATCAATTGGAGAAGGGAATGAGTGCCAGCGAGGACGCTAGGCCCCGAAGAGGGTGGATTGTGAGATTCCATATCGGTTGAGGAGGAGAACGAAACATTCTTTATAAGGGTGTGAAAACCTCTCCCTAGCAAACACATTTTAAAAACCTCGAGGGGAAGTCTAAAAGGGAAAACCCAAAGAAGATAATATCTGCTAGCGGTGGGCTTGGGCTGTTACAAGGATAATCATGATATGCTTTCTTTCTAAGTTATTTGTCATCATTATCAGAAAAAAATAAAGTTACTTAGATGCTGTCCTTTTCCATGATTCTGCTAGCACTTCACTAATTTTTCTTCTTCTTGTTAATCCAATCACTAAAGCATCTGATGTTGTTAGTAATTGATTGCAGTTTTACTAAATGGACTAACCTGCAAGGACCCAAAGGAAGTTGTAGCCGATGACTTTTCCTTCAGCGGACTTCACCTTGCAGCTAACACATCAAATGCACTGGGGTGTCATGTGACTCCAGTTACTCCATCAGAAATGCCAGGACTCAACACTCTTGGCCTCTCCATTGTTAGAATAGACTATGCACCACAAGGCATCAACCCTCTACACACACATCCTCGAGCTTCCGAGATATTGATTGTCTTGGAAGGCAGCTTAGAAGTCGGATTCATCACATCATTTCCTGAAAATCGACATATAGGGAAAGTGTTACAAAAGGGAGATGCATTTGTCTTCCCTGTTGGTCTTGTTCACTACCAGAGAAATCCAGGTCCTACCAATGCAGTTGCTATTGCTGCTCTTAGCAGCCAGAACCCTGGAGTGATTATAGTTGCAAATGCAGTATTTGGGTCTATTCCAAATATTTCCAGTAACATTCTAGAGAAATCTTTTCAAATCAATAAAAAGGCTATTGGCTACCTTCAAACTAAGTTCTAGATTAGAAAGCTACAAATCAGAATGACAGAAGAGTTGATAAAAGAAATTGTTCTAAAGAATCATTTACTTCTGCTAGTTTGTCATATGCAGTCCAGGCATTGAATTTTTCTAAAAGAAATATCATTTGCAGTTCAAGTGCATCTCTTATTTAGGTTCCATAATACTAGCAGAATGTGAAAATAGCTCAAGATGCAACAGCCAAGGAAGTATAATAAAGAAACAAGAAAGACATGGAATTACAAAGCCACTCTTTGTTAACTGTTCTTATATATGTTGGTAATCTCTGGAAGTTTATCTTATCCAACAAAGAATGGGTGCTTGGCTATCCCTAGGGGCATCAGCACTATCCTTCCTGTGATTTTTGCAGGTCGTCCTTTCAACAGAGACAAAAAGATGCTTATTCACCACTTTACTAGAGCATCTTTTTGGAATCTCATATAGAAAACTAAACTTTCTTTTTTTGTAGACTCATCTTTGCTTGGAACAATTACAATGTTTCTCTTAAAAAAATTAGGAAGATTATTCTCTTATCTCCTTTGGCTTTGGGCTTGGCGTTTTTCCTCTTTTTTTTTTAATTATATTTTTGGATAAGAAAGTGAAAACATTTCATTGATATATGAAATAGATACAAAAAGTCCAATCGAAAATATAATTACAAAAACACCTCCACTGAGCTTTGAGGGTGGTCAAACTATAATTACAAAAGAGAGCATAATGTTTACTCCATAAAATAGTAAGGTAAATAGTAGAATCAATGAAACAATCATGCTTCATTGCTTATCAGTGAAGATGCGAGCATTCCTTTCCAACCATAAATTCCATAAGAAAGCAAATAAAAAGTTGTGCCGAAGTACCTTTTTTTACCTCCATGAAAGAGTGTCCAATGATGGCTTCTCCTCCTTTATTGTAATCTTATATTGATGTAATCGTTTCTTACAGAAAAAGACAGGGTAAGTAATGGCAACTACCATACCAGGTGATACGGTATCAACCAAACCAAGTGCATTTTTAACAGCCTGAAACATCTCCAAGAAATGGGATTTTGAAATCACAAATATAAAGATAAATGTTGTAAAAGTTGCTTCCTTCTAATGGGGTTTATACACTGAATGACATCTCAAGGTTCAAGAGTCATTGATCAATGTTATCTTACAACAACCAGCAGCCAAAAAAGTAGTTATAGTTCCCTGATGAATAGTCAAAATCGAAAGTTTGAATTTTCCATAAATAGGCACTACATAAGGTATCTTGACAATCACCTTGAGGTTGAGATCTGCCTGGCTTCAATATCCTTCAATCGAAGACTTACAGCTCTTTTATGGGCATCTAAGCCCTCAACTTCAGCCATTTTTTCGACATACGGGCCAAGTTTTCTTAAGCCTTCCTCTGTCAAAGACTGAATTGTCATGTATTTTAAGAACGAGTCAAGTGAAACTCCACCATACATCCGTGCATAACCATAGGTTGGAAGAACATGATTTGTCCCACTTGCATAATCCCCCACGCTTTCTGGGGTCCATGGCCCCAAGAAAACAGAACCTGCAAGATAAAAACAAAGTTCATTAGGTAGGACATGCAATTATAGTTAAAAAGTGCCTAAGCTGTCAACTACAATCAACCAATGTCAACAAACAGGAATCTGGCTATGCCTATATCGAATAACGAGCTACGACTAACTCTATATATAGGCAAGATTGGCTTGATATAACAACCGACTTGTGTTTACAAACTCTGGACCTAATTTGTATTTAGCAGTTTCAAGGTATACTTGAAAGAGTAAGCTCCAAGGGAACAATTGAACTGAATTTGAGTTTGATGAATGTTACTATGTTCTTTTACAGTCTAAGAAACACGAGATATTTCATATTTCAGATCTCAGACAGTTTTAACGGAGTAAAATATGTGAGAGTTACTCTAGTAGTATCCTACCAAATCCTTTTGTAACTATTCTCACTCAAAGGTTATAACCCAATGGAGATCTAGACTCTGATATAACTCCATGATTTTTTAATGAAAGCGTCTGCTGTTTCGTATCTTTCTTTAAATATATATACAAACCCCTCTAGTAATAATAGCCTAAAAGCTAGTAAAGTAGTGAATAAAAGCTTGAACATACTAAAAACAACTCTCAGAAGATACCTGCATTCTGAATGAAACTCTCCCACTTTTCTGCATCCTTCACATTAATTATCAAATGTTCAGGTGCATATAAGTTTGAAAAAGAGACTGCCTGAGAATCAAAACAACTATACTTAGTTCCAAAAAACATGAGATGGTGTAGAGATTCTGAAATAATATGGTAATTAAATTTAGCAAAAATCCAATAACAGGCAGATTCGTTAAGCACATATTCGAACTGACAGTATATGCACTAAATCTTCATGCAGGAAACAAATACAATTTAGAGTAAAGAAATCTCCAGGAATTCTCTATTGCTACTTGTTAGTTAGAAACACGTTATTCATTTACGTCTATAGGTCCCCTTGGTATAGCAATAGCAGTAGTATTATTTTTCTTCCCTCTAACATTGATAGTGGCAGTCAAAACTAAAAGTAAGGCTAAATATCAACTTAATAACAATATATTTCTGGACACACCTTACATCAATATTGATACGACCAATTTAAACAATGCATGACTGACTTATTTTTACTTTCTTGTTCCATATGTTTAAGTTGTTAAGTTTCCATGATTAACCAAAACCTCTCAGTTACATCAGCATGTCCTTACGTGGAAGCAATTCAAACCATTTATCCAAGATAACAAACCTCAACCATATCACGAGCAAACACAGTAAAACTATGGCTCAGTGCTTTTGAAGCAAACTCTCCCCTTGGAAGACTTTTACATTGTTTGCTGAGTTCCTCTTCAATAGCTTTAAGATCCACACCATCACCAGAAATTACAAGAACTACCTGACTGTCAGGGCCATGCTCGGCCTGCATATTATTTGCTGAAATGTCAGGTGTAGATAATTTTCAACCACACTAAAAAAGAAATGAATCAGTCAAAGTTGCTCTTATGCTAGTCCAACAATCACAACCAGGGATGACATAAAAGAGAACTCACTCGTCAATTGCATGCAACACAAGAGAATAAGAAAAAGCTTCTTTCACATAATTCTTGTCCAAATGTGAAGTATAATCTAGAGAAATTTTGTGCTCCTATTCTGTAGTAAACAGAGGAAGTTTAATAACTAATAACCTGGGAAAGTAGATCTGCTGCTATATGAACTGGGCTGGCATATCTATCAGCAATAACCAGAACTTCTGAAGGCCCCGCAGGCATATCAATTGAGATCATAGCTTCACTATTCTGTCCAAGAAAAAAAAATTGGCCATATAGTTAAAATGTTTATCAAACTTCTAGGAAATAGAGGTTTTTTAGTTTCAATTTTTAAGTACAAATTGATTCTATAATAACAATTCGAGTGCATGACAAACCAATGTTTTTATAATCTTCATCTAAGAAACACTACAGACATTAGTTAACACAATAGATGAGTTAGATCCTAGTCGTACAAAGTCAATATAGGTCTAACATTTTTTCACACATTGAACACTTGTTAAGCAAACTAAATAATAAGGACCAAAATAATCAAACTAGAAATTGATCCCACGAAGTGACGGTTATGGTTATGGATTTTGAGTTTTGGACGCTTATTTGGTCAAATTGTTACTACGACCTTTCAAAAGTTAATAATTCATTCTCTCACTATTTTTATGGAAGAAGACTCTGCAGAGACAGGAAGAGGAAGAAACATTTTCCAGTAAGAGTATTTTCAGTGCCAAAAGTATTATTGAAACGAAACTTTAACGTTTTCCATCCAAATCTTAACGATAAATGTATTTTTTAACATTTTTGAAAGGTTGGAGATATTTTTTAAACTTTTAAAAGTTCGGGAGTATTATTGAAATTAAACCTTAACGCTTTCCATCCAAAATTTAACAGCAAGGGTTTTTTAATGTTTTTTTCTAAAGATCGTTAAGTTTTTTTTTTTTAACTTTTTGAAGTTAGCATCAGTAGCTCTGGAACATGATAGGGCAGAGTGGCGATGGGTAATGCTTTCTTATCCCCGTCCCTACTCTCCAAATCATTATCCATCCATGAAAACACCCATTAAATTGGTCGGGGATCAGGTAGGACTCCTGGAATTCTTCCTTCATTTAGTTTTGGACTTTCTGTTGCCGGGCTTCTCTTATTTTTGGTGGGTGGGGGTGGGGGGGCATATATAAACTATGTTATTATAGTTTTATTTTTTAGGATAGAAGATCACGGCTGGAGTTCAAAGACGGGAATGCATCCCCGTCTTCAGAATAAAATGGAAAATAAATTTTTTATCATCATTTAAAATGGAAATACCTGCCCTGCTCAAGGCAAGTCCCCATGGGGAGTCATGGAAAATTTTGACTCCTCCAAATAAGACCATTATTGCATCAAAAGGATCAACTATGGACATCCTCCATTATGAACATTAATTCTCATGAATAAGAAACTACGATAATAAATATAGTTCTTCAGGTCTCCCATATAAATAAATTTAAAACATAGGAAAATGAAAAAACAAAAAGGAATCATACTTGAAGAATCATTTTGGCAGCTGTTACATATTGATTACCAGGGCCAAATATTTTCTCAACCTGCACACAAAGAAGCAATTAACTCTAAAGGAAGCTCAACCAAAATATATTTTCATAAAAAATATATTAGTATATATCCCACAGCATATTAGTATATAAACATGAATGCAATTTGACAAAAACATATCAGAATTAATCAATAAAAATTAGATTGATTATTATCAAATATAGTGCTGAATTATTTTTAATATGCATTACCATGAAACAACTACTACAGAAGGCATTACTATCCCGTTTCAGATATTCAAGACTTAAGACCCTATTACTTGCTTGAGATTGCTACAATCCATCCACTGAAGTTCTCACTCTATAAGGGATATTTATATGCTTCTGGTTCAAGTATTACAGACAAAATTGACATCAATATTTAGAAATCTGTGAGAAACAACTGACTTGGCTATAAATAAACGAATTCTAACTCTACATGGGAAATGCTCGTCAGAATGACACAAAGTTCAATACAGTATTACCTTAGGACAAGATTCTGTCCCCCAAGCCATAGCTGAGATAGCCTACAAATTAAGAAGAGTCCACCAGTCACAAAAATATTAATTTTTGACACCTAATATCACAAATTAAACTCAACCATCTGTCTATCTACTGCATATTCCATACGTAGCAAAAGTTGTTTACAGACCTGAGCTCCTCCGGCCTTAAGAATGTGAGTCACACCAGCCTTCTTCGCACAATAGAGCACCTCCTAAAGAAATTGACATCAGTCAGTCCCTTTACATGTAATAATTGAAAAGAAATATGTCTCATTTAGTGCTAGGATTTGTATTTATTATTTATTTTATTTATCCCAAGACATGATAAACTTGAAGCATGTATGGGTAAAGCAAATACCTTGCATATGCTGCCATCCTGACTGGGAGGTGTTGCAAGAACCACAGTTCCACAACCAGCAATCTGAGCAGGCTGGTGCCAATAAACAAATGTCAAATGATGCATCTGGTAACTTATACATCAACCATATTTGATAATGAGGAATGAGTATGAAGACACGTCGAAATGAAATATCTAGAAATGAGAATAAATTTGTGTTGCAATGATATTGTTCATTGATACACAATATAAATCAAGTTTAAACTAGTGTGGTATTTCGCCTAAAGTTTAAAGTTTAAAGTATGTAGGCAGTATAGAGAGAGAAAAGAAAGTAGAGAGACTCAGAAATATGAGAGTGGCATTCCTTACCTTCAAGATCAACAGGAATGACTCTCGATTTTGGAGTGAGGCATAAATTGGGAATCATTCCGCATTTTTATTAGAAGTTCAGTACACAATAAAGATATAACAAGAGAAAATGAGTGTCATTCCCTAGTTCTCATTCCTAACAGGTAAACATGTCAAAAAGTAGAATTGTTCATGATCATCCTTGGAAACTAATGTCCTACGGCACTGGTAACTTACAATTGCAAGCATCAAAGAGGTAGATGGTAAAACAGCAGTTCCCCCCGGAACATAGAGACCAACAGAAGCAATGCTTCTTGCCACCCGTTTGCATTTTACTCCCTGAAATATTTGTGTAAAAAGCTTATAACATAGATTATAAGCTCATATTTTAAATAAGATAACAAATTATGAAGCAAACTTACAGGCATATTCTCAACACTTTTTTCAGCCGATATCTGAGCAGCATGAAATGCGTATATATTGTCATAAGCTACATCAAATGCTTCTTTGACAGCTGCATCAAGCTGTGTGAACGTAAAAATTTCCAATGTCAATCATTTTATCAACAAGAAAACTGCAAAGAAAAACTCAAGAAGATGTCCAATTCAATGTAACTCCTAAAGAGAAAAAAAAAATTGAAATTCATCTCCCAGAGTAAATGAATACTTAGTTAAAATATGTAGATGCTGAATTTATCCACAATTACCTCAGGCTCTGGAAGGTCAGAGACACTAGCAACAATCTCTTTGAGTTCAACTTTGTCAAACTTTGCAGTATAGCTGCAAAATATGCAAATTTAGAGAGAGGTTATATCTACACACATATCAAATGATTCACAGCAATACAAATATGATGAAAACTAAAAACAAAGAACCACCTACTCTCTAACTGCAGCATCACCTCTGTTTCGAACATCATCAACAATGGGCTGGACCTAAACATAAGATTTAAAATCAGATGTTTTAAACAGAAACTGAAGTGATAGGAATATGAAAAATAGCGAATAAAACTCACCACACCAAATATTGAAGAAAAATCAATACGAGGGCGAGCCTTTAAACTAGTGACAGCATCATGATTAAGTTCAGATAACTTATAAGACTTCATTGCACACTTTATGCCTTTACTCAAAGTTCCTGTTAGAAACAAAAGACCATACAGAGTGAAGGATAAAAAGGAGCAAGCAGGAAGACATGAAGAGGCACAAAATTTTCAACAAAGTCCATTTAAACCACAGCCAGAATTGGAAGCTAAAAACTATTCAGTCTTCAATAATTTATTATAAACAAAGCTCCTAATCGAAAATAACTTACTCTGCATAGCTCTTCTTAGGTGGTAAAAATCTAGAAAATATTAGAATGACGACAATTGTATCTAGGTAACACTAAGAATTCTTAGGTGGTTAAAATCGAAAATCTAGATATTGGAATATCTAGGTAACACTAAGAATTGACTAACCATCGTCCTCAAAAGCCATTTTCAATTTCTTGTTTAATCAAATGCAATCAATATAAATTTCTACAGCATTAACTCCTAAACCTCGTTCACCATATTCACACACAAGGTGTAGGAAAGCATAGACAAAAATACAGAAACATACCTCCAGGAAGGTAAGAAGTCCGGAATGAAGCAGATTTCGGAACACGCAGAGTTCGAAAATTCCGCGTTATACGTTGTTGAACCAAGCAATTACACCTCCAATTCAAGCTTATAATCTGACTGTCCATAATCACCTTCAATCAGATTGATCAGAGCGCGGCTTCATAAATTAGCGAAATATATCCAGAAAACATTAGAAAGTTTATGGTCAACCTTCGAACACTGTAACAGCTAACAAAAATGAAAACAAAAAATCACTCCGGATAGAAACAAACCGAAGAATGATTTCAGGCATTACCAGCGGAAATGGACTTCGTCGGAGGCAGTATCGGCGAGAATCAGCAAGGACACGGCGGAGCCGACGATGATCGTACAAGATTCTGTGCCCCAAAATGAGTGAGTGTAAAGAGATCCAGAGCAGAGGACGGCGCCGGTGACAGAAGAAAGAGACCACAAAATCCTGTGTAAAAAATGAATATTTTTTTCTTAATTAAATTAAATTTTATTTCTATTTTCTATAAGGAATTTAAGAACAATTTAATTTTAAATTATTTTCTTAAGTTTTAAGTTTGACCGAACCCACGTACTCTCCGAAAAATACAAAATTTTAAACTAAATTATTAATAATAAAATTTTGATTAAAAAAAAAAAAACAAACCCATAATTTATTAATAAATCCTTAAATATTATTTTAAATTTATTATGAGTAATTATCCCACACTACCTCTGACAAACTCATTAATATAAAATATTTTTAATATATTTTATATATTTTTATTTGGCTCGAGTCAACTGGAAAGTTTTGCCCATGAACTCGAAATAGAACCGATTCAATTCCGGTTAAGAAAAAATGAACTCAACCCTATCCGAAATGCTAATCCAACCCAACTCAACCCAACCCTTATAATTCGGGTTGGGTTGGTCCGAGTCGTCCGATTGCCAGGTTGAATGTACACCCCTATATAAAACTAACGTAAATTAAAGAGAATTGCTATAAATAAATAACTAGCAGTAGTTTTTATTATTATTATTAATATCAATATTTTTCATATTTCTCCTTTTTTCTAAATTTTGTTCTTAGATATTTTGGTAGAATTCTAAAAAAAATAATAATTTTATTTAAGAAAAGGTTATAAATTATTAATAAATTATCTAAATTGATTCAATTATAGAACATTAGGGCTTAAATTAATACCTTTATTATTTTAGGAGTATAATTAATTTTTACGCTAAAATTATTAATTCTTGTTAAAAAAAAATAACAATAATAATACAATCATCCCAAGTAGAATAAAAGTTATATTTTTTTTATTGGAAAAAAAACTTTGTTTTTAATATAAGAATAATATATATTGGAATTATTTTAATTATCTTTTTTTAAGTACTATAAATTTTAGATACCCTTAAAATTGTAAGAGTATTTATTTTTTTTAGTAATTTCAATAAAAATCTCAAATAAAAAAAATCCAAAGAAATAGATTTCTTACCTTTTTTTTTTTTTTACTATAATTTTGTTTTTTTGTTTGTTTTCTAAAAGAAGCATTTAAAAAAAAACAAAAGTAATACTTTTTTCCATTTAATTTGAATTTTAAGAACATTATAAAAATAAAAATAAAAATAAAACTAACATGATTAATTTTAATGCATTTTCACTTCTAAATTAAATTATATGGTTTTTTTCCCAAAAAAAATTCACAAATAAAGTATGAGTGTATAATGGGTATTTTGAAAATTTTAAGAACATTATCAAAAAAATAAAATAAAATAAAAATATCTAGAGGGTATAATGAATATTTTGATAATTTTAAGAATATTATCAAAATAAAATAAAACTAACATGATTAATTTTAATGCATTTTCATTTAAATGAAATTATATGGTTTTTTACCCAAAAAATCCAAAAATAAAGTATCTAGAGGAGGGTATAATGGGCCTTTTGTATTAGTATAAGAAGGGTATAATGGGTATTTTGATAATTTTAAGAACATTATCAAAATAAAATAAAACTAACATGATTAATTTTAATGCATTTTCATTTATAAATTAAATTATATGGTTTTTTTCCCCCAAAAAATTCACAAATGTATCTACAGGAGGGTATAATGGGTATTTTGTTAGTATAAAAAGGGTATAATGGGTATTTTGATAATTTTAAGAACATTATCAAAATAATATAAAATAAAACTAACATGATTAATTTTAATGCATTTTCATTTAAATGAAATTATATGATTTTTTTTTAACCTAAAAAAAATCCAAAAATAAAGTATCTAGGGAGGGTATAATGGGTATTTGAATTAGTATAAGAAGGGTATAATGGGTATTTTGATAATTTTAAGAACATTATCAAAATAAAATAAAATAAAACTAACATGATTAATTCTAATGCATTTTCATTTAAATGAAATTATATGATTTTTTTTTTTTTTTTACCCAAAAAAATTCCAAAAATAAAGTATCTGGAGGAGGGTATAATGGGTATTTTGTATTAGTATAAGCTGCCTTTACAAAATTATTTACAACCAAAAAACAACTGAAAATGTGAAAAGGAGATAGTTTTCTTTTAACATTCTAGCTCTCTTGATGATGCACTGTTATCTCTTGGAATACTTGCAATCTGCTACTCCTCATCAAGTTCACATTCTCTCCAGCCATGGCGGCCCGAAATGGCGAGGAGCGGCGGTTATCCGTCGTGTCGACCATAGGCTGTTGATCGAAGTATAAAGGGCGTCGAATTGCTGGATTTGTCGATGATACGAGGTCGACCGAGTCGTCTTCGACCTGTTGATTGTTGCTTGGACTGTTGTTCTTGTGGAGTATATTGGAATTCAGATTCTCATCATTGAATTCCTCCTCTTCATTTTCACTGCTCCAATGCCCGAAGCAATCGACTCGACGACCTCCTCCGCTCGACGATGTTGCTTCTGTAGTATGATCTTCTTCCCTCTCGTCGTCGTCATCGTCGTCTTCTTCAACTAGATCTGCCCAACTCTTCTTCTCACCAACTGTTGATGAATTCTTCTTGATCTTCTGATCGTCGTCTTCCTTTACGATCCGGTCGTACGACATTGCAACGTCCTCGTACTCGATATCTTCACAAGAATTCTGCTTCCAATCATCAAGATCTTGAGGTTCATTGTGTTCAGATCTTTGAATATTTTCGGTGTTCATCCGAGGCTCGAATGAAAGTTTTCTACTCCGAGGCAAACCTCGAAAGCACTCGGTCGCCTTTCTCGAACATCCTCCTCTGTTAATACCCCACGAACAACTCCTCGGTTGTGTAAATGGAACTTCGAGTTCAACAGCAGCAATGAGAGCTGTAGACTTATACTTCGTCTTATAATTCGATGTTGTTCGAGTTCCTTCCGATTCAGAACAAGCATCATCATCTACAAGACTACTCGAACCATTAGTTGTTGTTGTTCCTTTTCGCTGCCTCTGGTGTCGAGTATCAAATTCCCAAAAGGAGTTTTTCGGTTGAGTGAACGGAACTTCGATGTTTCGTCTCGGTCGAGTCGGAGACGAATATAATGAGCTGCAGTTGAAACTCTCATCTTGGTTATAGGATGCCTTCATTTTGATGGGAATAATGCTTGAGTTACTTTTCACTAGCTTTTCATTGCAACACAGATAATTATGTCGATGATCGTCCCGAATATGATCATTTATGTTATCGTCCGAAGTCCACATTGTCGATGCAGTGACACGAGAAGAAACAGAAGACAGCGGCCGAGCTCTAGCAGTCGAGGTTATCGTCGTCACGGTGCTGTTATCGTCTCCAGTCTTTAATTCTTTTTCAGCCAGCATATGAGATGCACGTTCAAATGATTTGGCATATGATTCTTCCATTGGCTTGCCTCCAGAAGAAGCTCTAACAGACTGAAGCAGAAATTTCGCTTCCACGAGTCGATTCGTAAGGATCAAACATATTGCAAGATTGCATTTTTTGTTGTTGTCCGACTCGAGCGACAACGCTCGCCTGTAAAACGACACGTAATATTTTCTTAAGTCATGTCCGAAACATCCTTAAAAACATTGTAACACAACAAAAGGGACAGTATCTTTAGATGTCAAAAGAAAAACTAGCTTTTAGAGGTTCAAGTCTTGGTAGTTATGAACTAATGTTGCCTTGGATGTTGGAAAAAACATGACAAAATCTAGCTCATACAAGCAGGTCACAAGAGTAAGAATCTAAACCAACACGATATCGACTCACCGGTAATAGTCTTCGGCGACATAGACGTTGTCCAGCTGCAAGAAAGCCCAGGCCAAGTTTCCAAGAACTCTGAGTTGGACAAAAGAGCTCGTGTTAGTTTTAGGAATCACAGACTTTCACAATGGTATGATATTGTCCACTTTCAGCATAAGCTCTCGTGACTTTGCTTTTGGGCTTCCCCATAAGGTCTCGTAGCAATAGAGATGTATTCCTTACTTATAAACTCATGATCATTCCCTAAATTAGTCGATGTGGGATTCCCTTCTCAACAATCCTCCCCTCGAACAAAGTACACTTTAGAGCCTCCCCCGAAGCCTATGGAGTCCTCGAACAGCCTCCCCTTAATCGAGGCTCGACTCCTTCTCTGGAGTCCTCGAACAAAGTACACCCTTTGTTCGATACTTGAGTCACTTTTGACTACCTCCCCTCGAACAAAGCCTCCCCCGAGGCCTGTGGAGCCCTCAAACGACCTCCCCTTAAGCGAGGCTCGACTCCTCCTCTGGAGTCCTCGAACAAAGCACACCCTTTGTTCGACACTTGAGTCACTTTTGACTACCTCCCCTCGAACAAAGTACACTGTAGAGCCTCCCCCGAGGCCTATGGAGCCCCCCTCAAATAGCCTCCCCTTAATCGAGGCTCGACTCCTTCTCTGGAGCCCTCGAACAAAGTACACCCTTTGTTCGACACTTGAGTCACTTTTGACTACACTTTCGAGGCTAGCAACTTCTTTGTTCGATACTTGAGAAATCTATTGACATAGCTAAGTTAAGGGCTCTGATACTATGTTAGGAATCACGAATTTCTACAATGGTATGATATTGTGTCCACTTTAAACATAAACCCTCGTGGCGTTCCTTACTTATAAACCTATGATCATTCCCTAAATTAGCCAACATGGGACTCTCTCCCAACAATCCTTAACAGTCAGTCCAATACCGAACCGATCAAGAAAAAAACGAAAAACAAACTCGATACCTACCTTGATTTCTCTTGCTCGATGATCATTCCCTAAATTAGCCAACATGGGACTCTCTCCCAACAATCCTTAACAGTCAGTCCAATACTTGATCAAGAAAAAAACGAAAAACAAACTCGATACCTACCTCGATTTCTCTTGCTCGATGGTAATTTGCACCTTCTTCCCTTGGGATCTCGCGGCCTTCGTCCTCTTCCCTCCGAAAACCGTGCCTTCTTCGATTTGTTTAAGTTTGCATTGAAGCATATCAATCTCTTCTTGTATCCTTCCAGATCTCTGCAAGAACACACAACATGAAATACTGTCTTCTTCTTTACAATAACCAAAATAACAAAAGAAGTTCTTGCCTTGTATAATTCAATCAAGACATTGTCAATAGATTCCTGAGCATCGTAAGGACAGAGATGGCGAAACGATCTGATCGCCTCGATTGCTTCATCGGACCGGTCCAATTGCTTCATCACTACAGCCATGTCTTTCAGTGCACTGTCAACTCGATCTCCGGCGTTTATCGCCGCCCAAAACAGAGAAACAGCCTTACCCGGATCTTTGTCTATCAACTGCAGAACCAAAAATGGCCTAAGATTCATCATTTCCATGGAATGTGTTCATTTGGAAGAACACTCCTACCACAACCACAACAAGCCCATTAAAATGCATCTACAAGGGAGAGGTTTCCACACCCTTTCGTTCTCCTCCCCAACCGGTGTGGGATCTCACAATCCACCCCTTTCAGGTCTTTGTTCTCCTACACAACCGAGATGGGATCTCACAATCCACCCGCCTTCAGGGTTTTGTTCTCCTTCCCAACCGAGGTGGGATCTTACAATCCACCCACACCCCTAAGGGTGTTTCGTTCTCCTTCCCAACCGATATGGGAACTCACAATCCTCCCCCCTTCAGGGCTTCGTTCTCCTCACCTTCCTCCCCAACCAAGGTGGGATCTCACAATCCACCCACACCCCCTTCAGGGTTTTGTTCTCCTTCCCAACCGAGGTGGGATCTCACAAATTCACCCCCTTCAGGGCTTCGTTCTCCTCCCCAACCGATGTGGGATCTCACAAATTCACCCCCTTCAGGGCTTCGTTCTCCTCCCCAACCGAGGTGGGATCTCACAATCCACCCACACCCCTAAGGGTGTTTCGTTCTCCTTCCCAACCGATGTGGGAACTCACAATCCTCCCCCATTCACGGCTTCGTTCTCCTCCCCAACCGATGTGGGATATCACAAATTCACCCCTCTTCAGGGCTTTGTTCTACTACCCAATCAAGGTGGAATCTCACAATCCATCCCCCTTCAAGGTTTTGTTCTCCTCCCCAACCGAGGTGGGATCTCACAATCCACCTACACCCCTAAGGGTGTTTCGTTCTCCTCCCCAACCGATGTGGGAACTCACAATCCTCCCCCATTCACGGCTTCGTTCTCCTCCCCAACCGATGTGGGATATCACAAATTCACCCCTCTTCAGGGCTTTGTTCTACTACCCAATCAAGGTGGAATCTCACAATCCATCCCCCTTCAAGGTTTTGTTCTCCTCCCCAACCGAGGTGGGATCTCACAATCCACCTACACCCCTAAGGGTGTTTCGTTCTCCTCCCCAACCGATGTGGGATCTCACAATTCACCCCCCAGGGCTTCATTCTCCTCCCCAATGTGAGATCTCACAATTCACCCCGTTCAGGACCCAGCGTCCTGTGGCACTCATTCCTTTCTCCAATCAATGTGGGACCCTTAACAAATCCACCTCTTTGGAGCCAACGTCCTTACTGGCACACCACCTCGTGTCTACCCCTTCGAGGAACAACCTCCTCATTGGCACATTGTCCGGTGTCTAACTCTGATACCATTTGTAACAGCTCAAGCCCTCCGTTAACAGATATTGTCTTCTTTAGGCTTTCCCTTTCGGGCTTACACCCTTATAAAGAACGTTTCGTTCTCCTTCCAACGGACGTGGAATCTCACACATTTCTTTAGGTTTCTAATCAGCTGAATCAAACCCCCCACATGATCCACTTTCTTAGACTAAACAAACCCAATAATCATAAAGAACCAAAGAACCAGAAACTTCAAATCACAAAAACAGAGCAAAAATTCCGTAGTAATCAACAAAAGAACACAAACTCAAAATTCAAAACTTTACACAAACCTGAACTTGCTTTGCCTTAACATAGGGAGAGTCCCCAGAGGGAACTTTATGAATGACATGAAAAAGATCAGGTTTGTTGACAGAATTGGGTGTCGATCTTTTCCTCTCTGAAAACGCCGCCGTTTGCGGTGACCGGAAAGGCCTCGATTTCCACGACGGCGAAGGGGTGGAAAATCCCCTGCCGGGTAAGTTGTTCTTGCCGCTGTTCATCCACATGGGTGGCATAATCCCCTCACAAATTCCACTGAATTTTCCCGAGAAAATTTTCGCTTTCACTTTCTCGCCCAAGAAAAACAAGTTTTCTTTTGTGGGTTTTAAATTTCCCTTCTTGGGTTAGAACACTTCTTCTTCTTTGAATCTTGCATGGGATTATTCTGGTTAGAACAAATACGGAGAGAAGCGATGATGATGTCCTGTGAAGTGGGGAGAAGGAAAAAAAAAAAGTAGCCGTTTTATTAATTACTAGCCGTTGAAAATTTCAATTACTCCACACGTGTCAAGACTCAAGTAACGGGTCGGGTCGGGTCGGGTCACTTCCCGGGTTCCGGGTATTTTTTTTTTTAAATTCAATAATAGCTCGAGTAGTTCTTCATTTGCTGCAATTCCACTCCCAAAAAACTTGATACTCATGTGCTGATTCTGTCAAATCCTCGATTGGGTGTTCCATTTTCAATTTGTGAATCAAAACCGAGATCTAAGTGGCCCGATCCGCAAACCCGAACTGTTCTCTAGTCGACTCGTGATTGCAAAATTTGTAAAATTAGATCCTTGAAGTATTACGTTATCCGCCAACCCTGAAAGGATCGTTGGGAGAGGAGTCCCACGTTGGCTAATTAAGAGGAAAATCATGGTTTGTAAGTAAGAAACATTATCTTTATTGGTACGAGGCTTTTTGAGAAAACCGAAAGCAAAGTTATGAGGGCTTAGCTCAACGTGAACAATAATCGTACTATTGTGGAGGCTTGTAATTACTAACATGATATTAGAGTTATATCCTTAATTTAGTATAATTTAGTCATGACTATAGAATTCTCAAGTGACGAATAAAAAAGTTGTGAGCTTCGAAGGTGTAGTCAAAAGTGACTCAAGTACCGAATAATGGGTGTACTTTGTAGGGGTGTACATTCAACCCGACAACCTGGACCAACCCAACCCGAACTATAAGAGTTGGATTAGCATTTCGAGTAGGGTTGGGTTCATTTTTCTGAACCCGAACTGAATCGGTTCGATTTTGGGTTCATGGGCAAAACCTTCGAGTTGACCCGAGCCAAATAAAAATATATATAATATATTAAGAATCATTCCGTATTAACCGGTTTTCTAAAATAGTACTGAAGTCAGGTTTTCTAAGTCACATGTTTTGATTAGAATATTTTTATATATTTTTTATTAACCAACTCAGTAAATGTTTTTTTTTTCTTCAATAATTATAGATTGATTTGTGTTTATGAATTGTTTTACCATAATTATAAATTGTGGATAAATAAAACTTAAAAAAAAAAATTGACAACTACCTACTGGACCCAACTCGAAAATAGAGGGTTGGGTTGTGAAAAATTTCAGGTTGAGTTGGGTTACCAATCCAACCAATCCGAACTTTTGGGTTGGGTCAAAAAAATCCTCCAACCCGAACCATGTACACATCTACTAGTTTGTTTGAGTGCTTTAGAAGAGTAAAGTCTTGATTAAGGAGAGACTCTTTGAGAGCTTCATAAGTCTGAGGCTCTATGACATCATAAAGAAAACCATGAACCAAACGACCCCGGGAAAAACACCAAACAAGACAAGCAAACGAACAAAAAGGAAAAGACAAAAATGCCCTTGGCCAGAATCTCACAGGGTCAAAAAATTCCATAGTGGAAGGGACAAAAGGTGGAAATTCCTTGTATTAATCAAAACATGTTCTTTTTTTTTTTTACAACTGATTACACTAACAAGGTGAGCTAAACTGAGACTTCATCTAATTCAGAAATAAGAAGCTAATGATACAAAACAAAACAAACTATATGGACGAAAGATCTTCGTATATCGTCTTGATACCAGGACGTTCCGAGACGTTTCGAATACATCGTAAAGCTATACCGAGCACTTCCTTCATACCCTTCTCTGCTACTGCATTGCTCATTTCCGACAACAATATCGTATCGAAACAATCAGATCCCCGTCCTTCGGCTACCCGTAAACGGACCCAATCTGTTAGATCGACCCCTCCCTCTTCACCAGAGATCACATCACCAGCACATCTTCCAGTCAGAAGTTCCAACAGCAACACTCCAAATGCATACACATCCGACTTGAAGGATGGCTGTGGCTTCTTCGAAGCTGCCAACTCCGGGGCACGATATCCTAACACCCCGGCGTCAAGAATCTGTTCGACGGTGCCAGCATTAGTCATGAGACGATGAAGGCAGTAATCAGCTATACGAGCATTCAGGTCTGCTCCATCTAGTAGTACATTCGTTGCCTTAAGGTTCCCGTGTGGAACAGCTCGATCGAAATGGAGATAGTTCAGGCCACGTGCGATATCAACGGCTATCTTGAGTCTTTGAGCCCATGTCAATGGTCGTTTTCGTCCCGGACGATCTGCAATCAAGTTTTGTTATTTCCAGGAAACGATTCAAACTCGAAGCAAGAAAGAATCATCTGAAAGATCGATCTTACCATATAAAAAGACTGCGAGATTTCCGAGCGAGATATAGTCCGAAAGAATGAGCTTCTCGTGCTGTGTAGGACCCCAATAATACCCTCTCAAGCCAACAATGTTCGGATGTCTGATATTCGCAAATTTTTTCGCTTCCTTAGCAAATTCCTTTCTCGGCTTCGCTACGCCTTCTCTTAACCACTTAACCGTTAAGAACATCCCGCTCTCGAGTGTCGCCCTGTAGGACGTGCCATGGCTGCTTCTCCCCAACACTTCAGCTGGAGCTCTGGATAGTTCCTCTGGTGTCAACGAGATCGAATCATCAAGAAAATGAAGCTCACCAACCAAACGATCGGGCGATCTCACGTCCAGTCTACCAAGGTTTTCACCAGTAAACGAATCACCCGACTCAGGTGACCAAGTAAAATGACTACTTTTAGCTGGGGAGAAACCAGTTCCTGCAGCTAGTTTCTCGTCCGGGCTGATTATCTCAGACGACGACCCTTTCCTCGACGTCACAAGGTCCTCAGCCGAAACAACCAAATTGCTACCGGTTCCAGTTCCACCGACGCCAGCGGAGCTAAGAGAACTACGCCTCTGAACGTCCTTAGTTGTGGCAAGCTCGGGCGGATTCTTCCTTGATATACAAATATAATGAAAGAAGATAGCAAGGAGTATAATAATAACCAATGCAATCACACATGAAACTATTATGATTACTTTAACAATTGTGTTCATTCTCCTTCTCCCTGTTCTAACATCTGGATTATCACTCGATCCCGGACCGTTTCGAAGAATCAGTCTTGAATTTCCAGGAAAGAACGAAGAACGTGGAAAAGCTTCCAGATTTTCAGGGACCAATCCCGAGAGATCATTAAACGAAACATTGAAGTTCCGAATATTGCTCGACAAGTTGCTCGGAAGGGGCCCTGTGAAGTGATTTTGTGATATATCCAACGAGATCAAAGCACTCAGATCGGACATCGACGTAGGCAACGATCCCGAAAAGTTATTTCCAGCAATATTCAGCAATGTAAGATCGGTTAAAGAGACAAATTCATCAGGGAAATAGCCACCGAGCTGATTATGAGAAAGATCAAGAACGTTAAGGTTCGCTCGACCCGGTGAAGGAAGCGAGAACTTAACCGTACCACGAAGTAAATTATTATCCAAATAGAGCTCTTCCAAAGTGGGCATTGTGAGTAAATCAGCTAACAAAGGTCCATCGAACTGATTCGAGCTCAGATCAAGGACTCGAAGCTTCGGATACTTCGTAATAGCACTCGTAAGTGAACTACTCAGAGTATTATGAGACAAGTTTAGAAAATTTAACCGTAAGAACTGCAGAGATGCATCGGGGATAGGCCCGTTCAAAAGATTTCGACTGAGATCAAGGAATTCGATGTTCCCCCACTTGATCATTCTTGTTAAATTTCCCTCAAATTTGTTGTTCGAGAGATCAAGCACGACACAACTTCCAGTCAGCAATGGAAGCTCACGCGTAAGCTGATTCGACGACAGATTGAGTATGCGTAGCGTGGTCGACGTGATCATACTTATTGGCCCTGAGCGATACATTACTCCGTAAGTGCTTAATCAAACTAGAATCACATAAAACTATGAAAAAGAAGATATGGTTCGATACCTGAGAGGTTGTTGCCACTCAAATCGAGCTCAGTTAAAACCGAAGCATCGCCTTTCAATAGATTATTTGGAATAGCTCCCGAAAATCTGTTGTTACTAAGCTTCAAGATTTGAAGATCATACACGAAACTAAAACCGGGTAGCTCTCCGGAAAGCTGATTGTAGCTTAAATCCAATGTTTTCAAGTTTTCGAACACCGATAACTCGCCTCCAGTGACCAACGATCCCGTAAGCTGGTTATGACTAAGGTTTAAATACTTGATAGTATCAGAAAGTTTAGGCAAAAACTTCCCATGCTCCATATCAGAGCTCATTAGCATGTTGCTACTAAAATCAACATAACTGACTTCCGAAAGAAGAAAAAAATCGACATCGAGCGTGCCATCGAGCATATTACCGTGCAAGTCAAGCACCTCAAGATCTGAAATAAGCTCGAAACCTTTCGGAATCCTCTTAGTAAAGCCATTAAAAGATAGATTCAAATAAACCAAGTTCATCAGCTTAGTCAATGTCGTAGGAAGCGACCCCGAAAACGAGTTACGACTCAAATCCAACGAACGGATTGATCGAAGACCAACAATCGGATCAAGAGTACCAGAGAAGTTGTTACCAGCTAATGATATGTTTTGCAAGCTAGTTAACTTGCTAATCCCCTGAGGTAAAGACGACGAAAACAGGTTATTCGAGACATCAAAGAACTCGAGGCTTCGAAACTCGCCTATATTGTCGGGTATCTTCCCCGATATCGAGTTGTTCGACAAGGAAAGCTTTACAAGTTTCGTGAGATTCGAAAAAACACTCAAATCTACATCAGCTGAAAGGCTCAAACTCTCCAAAACCACTCCAGCTACACTTCCATTACTGCAAACAATCCCATTCCAAGAAGAAGGACAGCCATTAAAATCAATGGACTCCTCATTCCATGAACTAAGAACAAACCCAGTTGGGTCATGCTTGATACCCTTCTTGAACTCAAGCAGAGCCAAGATATCTTGTGAAGGGAGCTGAGCCACAGTAGAAACCAATAAAAATGATACCACCAAAATCCTAATGGCTATCATTTCAAGCTACTCAAAAAGCCAAAGATTCTTAGAACAAATGAACACAAAATTCAACAAAAAATGCAGAATCTCAATGGGTTTCCAAGAACAGCCACACACATTCTAATAGATTCAGAGATTTCAGCACAGAAAATGGAGGATTTCCCCCACAAAAGCCCCTGTACAGAGTAATGCAGCGATTACCCATAAACAAAATCCACAAGAACAAGAACAAAATCTTGGGATTACAGAGAAACAAAGAGCATAAATCAATAAGAACAACAAACCCAGAAAGAAGAACAGAGAAATGGGTATTCAAACAAGGAACTAGACGGCATTAAAGAAGATGGGTCTCAAAGATTTACCCACAAAAAACCCTAAAACAAGAGTTGATTAAGGTGTTTAATGGAGAAACGATGAAAAATGGGGTTGTCTTCGCACTCAGACGCCCTGTTTAGTGAAGCGAATGCATGTGAGTGATGCGAAGAAGAACCCCACAGTGATTAAGCAATTTTGGAGAGAAAAATGAATTAATGGGAGAAATCAAATATAAAATAATTTAGATTCCTTCTTTTGAGGAGGCTCAGTGTCAGTTTATCAGACACCAAACAGTACGCGGAAAAATGGTGTAGAAATTCGCGAGAAAATGGTGTATTTACCCGCCATTGTCGAAATTGGAAGCTCATCCAATTCTAATTCTTCCATTTTCAATCTCAATTTCTTTTTAAAATTCATATAATATTAAAATATCGATACTCGGATAGCTACGAGTGTTTTATCCACTAAATTCTATTAGAAATAACATGTTTTAGTGTATAAATTTGTTAATGTCACGAACAAATTTTAGCTAAAGCTACGTTATATTCATTATAAATAATCGGTATGTTAGACGAACACGACTCTCCACAACCGTATGATATTGTCCACTTTGAGCATAACCTTTTGTGGCTTTGCTTTAGGCCTCTCCAAAAGGCCTCGTACCAATGTAGAGAGTATTCATTGATTATAAACCCATGATCATTCCCTAAATTAGCCAACGTGGGACTTTCATCATCTCCAACACGGTATAGGTCACTGAAGCTGCAAGATTGAAAGGTTCAAAAGACTAAATTTCACCCCGTATGCAATTTTATTTTCCGCTCGAACAAATAAGTTGTGTCACTCCAGATTACGAAACTTTTTTTTTCTTCTAGAAAGCCTTCTGTTACATTCGTCTTAAGCTGATGACGAGCCTAAGCTTGAAATTTTGTAAATTTTGTACATTTTTAATTTAAATAAAATTTATATTTAAAAAAATGTATCGAATTTGAACATCTAACTTATACTCCATTGATATTAAAGTATTTTAATTTTAAAATTATATATATATTATATATTTTTGGTATATTTAGAATTTTTAAAAGGCAAATTTAAAAATATTATTATGTGAAATTATTAAAAATAATAATGGGGGAATTTGAAAAAATTAATAATGCAAATATAGTAATTATATTTAATTCACAAAAATAATAAACAGTCATTTAGTTAATCTCTAAAATTTAATTATACGGTTTTTAGTAATTAACCGTATAAAGAATTTTGTTTTTTCAGAATAAATACCTTTTATTATATTTATAAATATAGAGATAAATTAAACTAAATTGACGATACTTTGTTAAAAAATATATATTTTGTAAGGCTAAATTAATAAAAATATATTTAAATTTTGTAATTTGTCTAAAAATACTCTTAAAACTTTTAATAATTATCTTAAAATTTTTTAAAATATTTAAAAAATATTATGAAAATAAAATACCTTAAACTTTTAAAAATTTTAAAAGTTTTTTAATTTTTTTATTATATATTTTTTAATTTTTTAAAAATTTTAAGGTATTTAAAAAAAAATCCATTTAATAACTTCAAATTTAGCTAATTTTGTAATTAATTTAGCGAATTATTGTCGACGTTTTTGTAAAATAAAGTGCCACGTAGGATGGTAGGGGCCACAATTCCCCTTTGACCAAGATTTCCTTGCTGACTCATTCCTATTGGTCCAGAGTGATGAGAGGTGAAGTAGGTGCAAAATATAATTGCAAGCGGGGTCCACTAAGCGGCCAATAATAATATGACACGTAGGACACCTTTTTGTCTTTATTGTGCAGTCCTTATCATGGTATGTGTGAGCATGTGGTTGCGTGAAATACCACAATGTGGTCCCCACCAAAAAAAAAAAAAAAGCATTTTTGGTTTTTAATTGAAATTATATATATATTTTTACCATTTTTATTTTTATTTTTTAAGTTAAATTATTATATTTATATTATTGATAAAACGCTCGTAAGAAGTTGCACATTATTCGTATAAGTAGTAATTTTCAATTCTTTTAAGTATTTCTTAACTATCTCAGGCCTAAAATCGCTTTTATTTAGATGTGGTTTCAGTTCATTCATGTATTTTTTACTTACATGGTTGTCACAGTTAATAAGTTCCGAAACTTATTAAATAATTTAAAAGTTTTTATATTATTAAATTTATAATTTAATATTTATATGAAGAAATAAATTTATGAGTTAAAAATTAAAAATGAAAATTTTAGCAAAAAATAATTAAAAAAACATATCACAAACATGGGGACCAATATTTAATATGAGGCCAAAAACAATATGGAAAGTGATTCCACTTTGAGAAAAAAAAAATATATATATATATAATATTTTCAGAAAAATAAAAAAGATATTAAGAGATATACTTTACATATTAATAATATTTTGGATATAAACCTTTTTAATTAAATATTGTTAAATATGTTTAATGGCGTTAAATTGAATTATTTATTCTATTAAACATAATTTATAAAAATTGGACCTTTTATTATTCAAGATGAAGACAAAAGGAATTGTCCCTTATATATATATATATATATATATATATATATATATATATATATATATATTATTATAAGAAGGAGAAGGTGAACCGGCAAATTGTCGATGCCTAAACATCAAATGACCCATAAACGTCTTTACAAACTTTTTGTGTTAGGAGGAGCATTCGTGCCCCCTCTGATGCCTAAATCAAACCTGGTGTAAGTCGCGCCAAGGATTTTAAACGAATAAATTTGCCCCCTGCCCCAGTTTCGATGTGCGAGGGCCAAAACATTCTTGTCGTATTATACAAAACAACTCTCGACAACGGATATCTCGACCTCGTATCGATGAAGAACCATCCGTTCCATTCGACAAATTGTGCAAATTTAAGGAGGTCGGGATTAAGACATTAAGATGTGGATTGAAAGGGTATAGGTTTAGGAGGGTTTAATTGGAAAGTGGACTAATTCCAATTCCCTCTTTACAAAGCAAAAAGTATTGACTTTAAGTGTAACCTTTTGATAATTTATGAAACTTTTTTCAAATACAAACAAAAATAATAAAGCTAAAAGTATATGCATTTTATATATATTTATTGCTACTAAAATGTGTCTAACTTTTTTTTTCTTTCCTTTTCATATTTTCTTTGATGATTTCGAGGTTTAATTTCAAAATCTAAGCACCTTTTTATCTTTTCATTCGGTTTTAGGAAAACGAAATATAATTTTAAATAATGTCGGGATCGAGTTTTAGTGAAAGATGTAAAAGATGAAGTATTTGAAGAATGGATCGTAAGGGTCGAGCATGATTTCAGAAAGGTAGAGAGTGTAACGTTCTTAATTTCATGCTTTAGAAAATGAAATGATGATAATCAATGCATTTTCAACGTCAAATTAAAAAAAATAATAATAATAAAAAAAAATAAATTATATCAAATTATTGACATTCAATTGGAGAAGGCAATGAATGTGAGAATCCACCCGTCCCCTGCCAAGATGTGTAATCAAATAAATTACAAGATATGGAAATAGTAATAAATGACATAACAATAAATGAAAAGATATTTGTGTTATAATAAAATATCAAATATAATATATATGTTAAACTATAATTTAGTATAACAAGTATCACGATATAAACTCACATAACAAATTGCGCTTAAGAGCTGCCTTGTGATTGATAGTGTCGTCGTTGTTGAAACCGTTTTAGCACCAAACGCAACACCACCACAACAACAGAGGACAAGACACTGAGAGCAATCCTCTTCAGAGTCCTCCGACTAGCATCAGTTCTTCGAGCCACTGCATTTTGTTCGACTCGAATCAACTCCAGCAACGAACCAAGAAGCGGCCACCATCAACGTCCTGTTCTAAACATGTCACAAATCATATGAAAAGGACGATCCAAGTATATATCACACGTTTTCTTTAATTTGGACTCGAAAAGAGAGGAATAAGGATAAATACGTCATCATGCTGGTAAATTAGGCTTCCAACTTGTTGATATATATATATATATATATATAAGGAATCAAAGAGAGTCCAAGCCCAAACCCACCGCTAGTAGATATTGTCTTTTTTGGGCTTTCCCTTCCGGGCTTCCCCTCAAGATTTTAAAGCGTATGCTAGGAAGAGGTTTCAGCACCCTTGTAAAGAATATTTTGNATTTTAAAGCGTATGCTAGGAAGAGGTTTCAGCACCCTTGTAAAGAATATTTTGTTTTTTACAATTCACCCCCCTTCTGATATGGATAATCAACCCAAGGGAAAGTATGGAACGGAT
>NC_036646.1:6568441-6568896 GCF_002806865.2 Cucurbita pepo subsp. pepo
ATTTTCTCTATCCTTTTTTCTTTGTGTTCATCTTGATCGAGAGTGTGCGTTGTTGTGCGATCCTAACAAAGCAGTCCCCTTGACTAAACACCGCGTGTGAAATAGGTTATCTCTTTGATCATCAACATCATTCTCTGTAACTTGAGTTTTAAGAAGTCTTCTTGTAACAAGTGCGAAATGAATCCCATCTTCCAGTTCCTCCTCATTCTTCTGGACTTCTTCAACTAGATCATTGATCTCCCCTCCATTTTCCTCATCTTGGTTCATGATTGTACAAACAGTAGTTTTATATGCTTCGGACCTCACACACTCAAATCACTGATTTTACATTCAGGAACACTCGTGTTTAACACACAAAGGTAGGCTATTTGGGAAAGTGACTAATTTCTGATCAAGGTAGGTAATATGGATAAAGTAATTCTGATATTAGCGAGCTATTCAAGACAATCAAGACA
>NC_036646.1:6569712-6592289 GCF_002806865.2 Cucurbita pepo subsp. pepo
ATTTGCTCTTTTTTTTTTCTTTCAAGATCTAAATATGATCTTTAACAGGATACTAAGAACAAAGTAGAAAGATAATGAAGAACGTTGGAAATGACAGTAAGAAAATAAATGACAAATTTAAAGAGACGATGAACAATAGTGGAAATTAAAGATAAAATCAATTCTAGAGTCGGCAACAAAGATGCAACCTATGCTCTGATACCAAACTGATAAGGCAACCCTAATCCTCAGCCAACCGATCCAAGCTTTTGTTGAAGCAAGAACCTTTGAATCAAAGTAATTAACACCTCCTTATACGAAATTTGGATCAACCAAGAGATAATGCTAGAATCAGATTACCTCTTACGATCGAAGATCTAGAAGCAAGATTTGGAAACCTTGTTCTAAATTGAGTCACTCCATAATCTAACTTGATCAAGGCTTGATTGAATGGCTCGGGTGCAATTCTACCACAAGAATTGCTTGAAACTTAGAAATGGCAAATATGATGCTTGAATTTCTAAGGGAAACGTCTCAGTTTGAGATCTGAATTACATTCATTCACGAATCTGAATTTTACATAAAATATTGTTGGTATTTATAGTCTCCCGACAAAAGACGTTTGTGGATGGGATTTATTCGAGATGTTTGTGGACGGGATTTATTTCCGATCCCCTTTAATCTCCATAAAGAATAAGTCAAATTGACCATTTGACTTTTACATAATTTATGAAATTAAACATAGTTTTTTCTAATAAATGTTGATGTGCTTGAGTGGCTAATGTGATAGGTTTAAAATCAATTGAGCTCTTCGTGCTAGGTTCGAATTCTGTTGTTGACATATTATTTTGAATCTTCTTGGCAATAGGTCAATTTGGAACGTGATTCTTATCATCTTTCCTCTCATCTCTACGAATCTTAAGGGATTAACCTTAATTAATGAGATGATCCGTAGGGGCTTATTTTTTAATGACCCCAATCTTGCTTAAATCAAATGGTACAACAATTTTTTCGATTACCCTTGTTCCTTGGCTCCATTGCCTTAATGGTGTTTATTAGAAATGTTCCTTCATATCTCATAAAGTGATTGGCATAGGTGGAAAGAGACATTTGCTTCTATCCTTCGATTGCATTTTGAAGCCTTCTTCCAACAATTTTTAATGGCGGATGAAATGGGCAAATACGTTTGAGACACTTCCAACAGTTGATTTCTTCATCAAAGTTGTGATCGATCCTTCATATCTCATAAAGTGATTGGCATAGGTGGAAAGAGACATTTGCTTCTATCCTCCGATTGCATTTTGAAGCCTTCTTCCAACATTTTTTAATGGCGGATGAAATGGGAAAATACGTTTGAGACACTTCCAACAGTTGATTTCTTCATCAAAGTTGTGATCGATCCTTTTTAGAATGTGTATGGACAATTTTGAAGGAAAATGGTTCATTATTACTCTCAAATTTATAGGAAATTTGAGAGAAAAAGACCTAAAATCTAAACTCTTTTAATTTTGGAGGCTTGCCAACTTTTGTTCCATTCCCTGTACTTCATGATTTATAGAGGGAGCTTGAACAAACTTTGAGACGTTTAGAACTACCATGAATTTAAAATCCAAAATTTTTAGAATTCTCGCCGAAAAAGTTTATCCATCCAGGGGGTTACCGACTTCATTTTCAAACGTTACCAGTTGGATGTGATGAGTTGTGAGTCTACTAAATCATATCCAAATGTCGGAAAGATCCAACAAATAAATTTTGAGATGGAGATTTGTTGGACTTTGTATAGCCTATCGATTTTGAAGAAAAAGTTGGGTAGATTTTCTCACCAATGACATTTTAGTAATTAATTAAAAGTTTATGGGTATTTTGGTTTGACATCTCTTAATCCTTCGCTTGGAATTTTTAAACCATATTTGAGATATTAACTTATTCGAGTATTTTAACCTTATTTGAGAGTCATAAAGTATACTATAGGAGGTGTTGAGAGATACGCATATGGCTTGTCGCTTGCAGAACATTGATTCTGTCAATGAGGAAGCGCCAGTACTGGGCCAAAAAAACACATTGAACGATTGGAGTCATGATGAACCTTGAGTAGTACCCTAGAGGGTTACACGAGGGTAGAAAATTCTTCTGCAATGCTTGAAAGAGGTAATGTATATGAGTAGTTTGTTCTCTAATATTAGTACTAAAGGGGTATTATCAGCAGGTACGGTTGTGAGTATCAAGGAGTTTAATATATGGTGTGAGGAAAATTTTCCCAACGTTTTACACTATCAATCGAGTCTAAAATAGTATTGAGCCTAGAATGGTACCTAGCCTAGATTTGTACTCCATCTAGAGAGTGTCTAGTAGGGAGAGAGTTAAATACCATCAAAAGAGCTGCAGAATAAAAGTATGATTATGCCTAACATGATTATGCCTAACAAGAGGTAGGATGCCATGGATGGTGTCATTGCCTAAAAGTAAAAGAGATAAACCCGTTGGATAGACAGGACACTAAAAATTGTTGCCTATGCCTTTCCAGTAAAGTAAGAGATTAAACCTAACCTTGTTCACGAGTCTGGATCAATAACCATGGTTAGCGTAAGGATACAGAGACAATACTATGTTAGATTTGAATGGACTACTAAGAACACAAGAGGCATATCCAATCTAGGAAGATACCTCGCACGAGGTAATAGACGCAGCGACACGATATCACTGCCACTAGACTACAACCATGTGGCACGGTTAGTAGTATTAGTTTGCTAACATTAGGAGATGATGTGATGCAAGGGCTCATTTCTTAAGAACAATCTTGGTAAACCCAAGTTTGACTCAAAGCTTTGGTATAGAGGTAAGGATATGCTACCAACAAAACAGCATCCCAAATACACTCATAAGCGTGTACAACCAGTTAAGTTGAACGCAAAGACTAAATATATGATCAAAATTTATGTGACGATGAGCAGCGATGCACTAGCTAACTCATGACTTTATGAAAGCAAAATAAGCAATGTCATGTATTACTATAAAGACTCCTAGGACGAAGATTTCCCCTGAACTTTGATCGACCTAGAATCTTTCGAAGGGGGTTGTGGGTGGACATGGAGTAAAGGGATTTTACAACATTGTATGACTTAGGACATTAAGGGTGAACACCTAGGTTTTAAGAGTAACATAGGCGAAGATAATATGTGTAACGACCCTAAATTTCCACATATCTAGAGTCGCCACTAATGTCTCATGCTCATCTACAAAGCGGAAATATAACTCTTACATGAACATCATTTATAACATAAACTTCAAAAATGTTTAAAACAATTTCTTCTCTGGAAAACACAGTCATGGTCTTACGTGTTTAAATACAAAATACTAAAATTTAGAGAAAATAAAAACAAATACAAAATAATTTAAAACAAATACAAAATAATTTAAAACAATGGAATGCAAAACAACCTATTCTAACTTAAAACTAAGAATTTAAATATGAGTCTACCCTATGCACGTGCCACGGTCTCTGCTCGCGATGCCGCCGTCCTCCGTACAAGTGCACCTTGCCTTTACCTGAAAAATGATGTGGCACACAGCCTAAGTATTTCAAAGAATACTCAGTAAGTGGCCCCACTATAGGGGCCATGCAAATGCAAACACATGCAATCATGATTTAGGGACCTATCTCTAATCATCTTAGGGGTGGCCTCCAGTCTCGGACAAATTGGATGTGTAGTACTTCCCTACACACGACTCACACGTGCGAGTGTGAGTCCCCAGGGCGCTCGCACACCCCCTGGACCCTCTGGTCAAGCTAATCTGTAGCGACGTCCGGAGGTCAGCGGAACCCCATAGTGTCATGCGCCTCATGAACACCCTCATCTGTGTGCTTTCGCACCTGTGCGCATTCGCGCTCATCATAAGGTGCGCGTCCGCACTCATCATCTCTAGGGGAAGTAGCCCTATGCTTATGAACATACAATATGCATGAGGTCCCTCTAAATCCATCATAATGTCTCTTCTGACACAACCCTCTAGTCTCATCTCTTTGTTACTATAGGTAACACATACTCGTGGATATTTATATTAATATTATTTTCACGCTCTTAGGGTTGTATCCTATGTCGATCTAACGACATGATGCAATATGGCACTCATCATCATATAGCATGCTCAATATGGAAAACATCATCATATTAAGGTAAACGTCACACAATCATCATACTCATCATATTGTCACAAAGTGCATCAAACATATCAAGTACGACATTCATCAAAATATATATATACTGAGCACATCATCAAGTTTCGTAAGCCACACATCATCATAACTCATACATCATCATAACTCATATACTGCATCGTATGACATAGTTCATACATCATCGTAACTCATACAAATTTTAGCCTATCCTATAATAAGGCCACTTACCTGATTAGCTTATACGGGTGTCACCAATTTATCCTTAACGAAAGTTTGATTTTTCCCTTTGTATCCAAGCCAACCTATAAGAATCCATGACATCAATTTCATGTTCAATTCTCTAACTCTTACAATGGTTCATATGCTAAACTTCATGCGAGCATTAAAGACTTTGCATGGATAAAGTCTTGGAACGTTATAATATACATCTAAATATATATACATATTCTATTTATATTAAGATTTCATTTTCTATTTTTTATATCAAGTGACTACTTTCTTGTCTTCTGATTTTCTTTCTGTACTCCACTTTTTCTCTCCATTTTTGTTCAAGATATATTTTTCACCAATTTTTAATTGATTCTTACTTAATCATATTATTGGTCAATTTCGATCGATTCTTACTCACAACTCTCTTTTCTTTTTTCTCTTCCTTTTCTATGTATTTCCTCCTCCTTTCTTTCTTTCTTTATTTTTTTCTTCTTTTATGTATTTTTTTTTTATTTTGAGTTTATTAACCGTAAATTAATTCTTCTCTCCAAATCTTTCATTTATCTTATCTGTATCTTTTTTTTTCTTCCTTTAATTTTGTTAACCTTTAAAATTCACAAATATCACAAATAAATTTTCTTTCCCAATCTTTCCTTTCTTCTTTACCTGTTAATTTTTTTTTACAGATTCTTCTCTTTTCCTCTCTGTTCTGTATTTACTTCCTATCTTTTCTTTTTTTCTATTATTTTTTTACTCTGTTGACAAATATTTGCCTCATTTATTCGGGTTATTTTCTATAACCTAACATCATAACCAAAAATCTAAATAATGGGCAAGCGAACAAGAGACCTAATTCTGAATAATTAAAAAGAAATCTGATTCTTACTGATTTCTTATAAGATAAATGAAAATGAAATCTGAAATATGACTTACCGTAATAACAAACCAAGATCTCTCCCTCCAAAAATTAAATCTCCAGCTCTCTTTGTAGATGCGTCCTGTATTATGGATTTGTGAGTTTGTTGAGGAGAGATAGTCGATGCATCTTGATTGAGATTTTGACTGATGAGGTGGTTGAGGAGAGATAGTTTGGGAGAGGAAGAGGGGTGAGTGGAGGGTAGTTGAGGGAAAATTATTATTTTAATTATTTAATTATTTACTTATTATTATTTTTTTCGGGTCGTTACAATATGAGAGGTGTACATCCTACCCCAAACTACTCCATGATCCGGAAACTTTTGAGGATGGAAGTTTCAAGAGAGACGAGAGGATTTGATATAGAATCTGCCTAAAGGAAAGCTCTGATGCCAAATAATAAGGAATCACTACAAGGGGAGTAAGATTTTGCTTACCTTGTTGATTGAATATCTCAAGGCAAAAACACTTTGTTTGATATTTGAATCACTCCATAAGCAAGATCAATCATGTCTAGCTTGAATGATTTTTTTTTATCATATATTTCAAGGAAAGAACACTTGTTTGAGATTCAAATCACTCCACAAGCAAGATTGATCATGTCGAGCTTGAATGACTCTACATGCAACCTAAACTATATAGAATTGCAAAGAAACTTAGCCATTTTCAAAACCTTTTACTATATTTTCCAAGTCTACTTAAAAATGAAACTCTTACCTTAGGCGAGATATTTCAAGAGTTTGTGATATGAACCAAGAGACATCAATCATACAATATACTTCAATGAAGATGTGAAGAAAAGGTTGTCAAAATTATCAAAAGATGTTTCAATTCATGCTACATTGAAGAAGAATGAAGTTTGATTGTTGTAAATTTTGGGTGGGTTACAATTTAGAGTAATTTAGAGTTATTGTATTTTAAGACTTGTTATTTAATTTCGGTTACATTTACATAATGGCTAATTATGGCCATAAAGTAGGAATGTTACAACTCTTGGAATACCTTTAGTAGTTTCATTTTTGAGGCTATATAAAGCCATGTATGTTGTATTTGTAAGGTAGACTTGGAAAATATATAAAAAGAAGCATTTGTGCTCTTCTTTAGCCAATGGCTAAGTTTCTTTGCAATTCTATGTAGTTTAGATTGCATGTAGAATCATTCAAGCTCGACATGATCAATCTTGCTTGTGGAGTGATTCGAATCTCAAACAAGTGTTTGAGATATTTGATCAACAAGAGTCATTCAAGCTAGACATGATCGATCTTGCTTGTGGAGTGATTCGAATCTCAATCAAGTGTTCTTGCCTTGAGATATTCGATCAACAAGGTAATCCGAATCTTATTCCCCTTGTAGTTGATTCCTTATCTTATCATTTGGTATCAGAGCTTCAGGCTCAAGATCGGATATATGTTTCCTTTGCATTTCTTTTTAATTTGTTTTTTATTTATTTTTATCTTTTTAGTTTTTAATCGACCCAGAGTTCAAAATTCAATCTTTGCTCTATTTAAAATTTTGAGAGGTGAGAATGAGAGCTTCATTTGTGTAAATGAGTGCAAAAAGAGTGGCCTAAAATTCCTTGAGCATATACTCTTGAGAGAGTGTTGTGAGGTCCGTCGTATTTCCATAACTTATTTTTTGCAGCAAAGTTACACAAATAGATTCGAGGACGAATCCTCTTGAAGAAGTGGAGAATGATATGAACCAAGAGACATCAATCATACAATATACTTCAATGAAGATGTGAAGAAAAGGTTGTCAAAATTATCAAAAGATGTTTCAATTCATGCTACATTGAAGAAGAATGAAGTTTGATTGTTGTAAATTTTGGGTGGGTTACAATTTAGAGTAATTTAGAGTTATTGTATTTTAAGACTTTTTATTTAATTTCGGTTACATTTACATAATGGCTAATTATGGCCATAAAGTAGGAATGTTACAACTCTTGGAATACCTTTAGTAGTTTCATTTTTGAGGCTATATAAAGCCATGTATGTTGTATTTGTAAGGTAGACTTGGAAAATATATAAAAAGAAGCATTTGTGCTTTTCTTTAGCCAATGGCTAAGTTTCTTTGCAATTCTATGTAGTTTAGATTGCATGTAGAATCATTCAAGCTCGACATGATCAATCTTGCTTGTGGAGTGATTCGAATCTCAAACAAGTGTTTGAGATATTTGATCAACAAGAATCATTCAAGCTAGACATGATCGATCTTGCTTGTGGAGTGATTCGAATCTCAATCAAGTGTTCTTGCCTTGAGATATTCGATCAACAAGGTAATCCGAATCTTATTCCCCTTGTATTGATTCCTTATCTTATCATTTGGTATCAGATAATCCACCAAAAATTTATAACAATGAAGTTTCATCCCATCTAGGTCGTGAGTGTTCTACTTAGTCTAGTTTTCATAATATTTTCATGGTTCAAACAATCGAAGCCATCAATTGGGTGTGATATTTGATCTCAAAGGTTCATCGAAGTGGATATGTTCCTCAAGATTCGTAATGAGATCTTAGGGGGAATGAGCTTTTTCCTATGGCATGTGTCATGATCTTATGTATCCTGATCAATGAGGTGCAACCTCATTCTGGTTTCGACCTCAGTGACTTACTAAGGGACATTATGAAAAATTTGTTGATTGATACCAAATTTCCTTCTACTAAGAATTAGCTAACAACTCTTAGGTAGGTTCACAAAATCATGCTAAGTCTTAAAAGGAAGTGATTCTTGTGCATGCCAACTACTATATCCCCGTGTAGTCTCTCGTCCTTCCTATGGGATAGTTTACAACTTAGGAAATTTTTTTAGAGGCCGTTGTTTGTTTTTATACACGATACTGGCACAATAAAAATCTAATCTCAACGCACTACTTTATCTATACCAACTCCTTGTTATTCTATGTATACATGTGGATCCCCACGATACACTCAATTCTAAGGTGAGCTGATTGTCCCTAATAATCCCATGTCTTAAAACAGGACATATAAAGGAAAAGCTAAGTTTTGGTTATCTTACCTGACATGATATCTAGCCTATGCCTTTTTATAGGGCATTTGTAACTATTAACTTGTTCTATCATGTTTAAATAAATGTTGAAATAGTCCCTACCACTAGATCCTATCTTAAAATATAAGGGTAGAGTTCACCGTTTGTAACCATGAGACACACAACTTTGTTTTACTAAATAAATTCAATTATGAACACACCAAAAACGGTTCCTGCATAATTTAATTTCATACATAACTTATTTTATCATTCATGTTCTAAAATATTAGAGGAAAGCACTCAGTTCAGTTCAATAAATCATGAATAATAGTTAGTTTATCCTATCATGCTAATTCAATCGAAGGAGAATCTTAAATTATAATTTAATGTCGTAGGTATGTATATTTATGTCTAAGTTAATTCCTACCCGTAATCTTGAAAAAAAAAATTGAAATGGCCATTCACATGCTTGAAAAAGTTCACGGGCTAGATTTTACCCATTATTCAAGCTTAAATCTCCCAAAATTCCATAATTAGGTCCTAATTTATGTTAAAAAAAATCTCTAAAAAAAAATTAAAAAAACATTTATAATGGTAAAAAATGAAGGAAGACCCTAAATAGTTAAGGGATCTTTTTTAGATGAACCACAAGTGGTCTGTCGAGTTGAACCAACCATGTGATCATCTTCTCATTATCTAGAAATGAGTGGAAATTTTTAGGATTGAACTCTCCTTTTACGGGCCCCAAATCCAACATTTGAAATTCCAATTTGATCAGCCAATCCACTGTGTTTCAAGTTAAGTCGTTTATGAAAATGTGGCAATCACAATACAACTTAGGACCAAGAGTTTGTCAATCTCAATAAAAAGAGTATTTCAGAAGGAAAGGGAGTTTGTCAATTTCAATAAAAAGAGTATTTCAGGAAGGAAAGGGTGAGGTTTTATTTAATAGTTCATTTGTTTGTTCCTAAAATTGACCCACAACTCCCAAATCTAACTCAAACAACCTAAGATTGAGCCCACAACTCCCAAACTCCCAAATCTAACTCAAGAGAAGTCTTGCCCATGCGGAATTATTAAAAAAATAAAATAAAATAAAATAACAAGACAAATACTAGTAGATCGCCGGCCAAGTCTCAAAGGGATGTTATTACTAATAAAGTGGGTCTAATGTTCAACTTCAGTTCCACATAAATAAGTTTAGCCTAGTTTGTCTAGGTATACATTATTTTCAAAATAGTGAGAAGGAAACATGATAATATATTATATACTCTCGATCGTTGGTTCATAATGTGAGATCTATATAGAGGCTCGTGGTGGCTTTTGGACCGTCCTCCTATGGAAGTTATTTGGATGGGTAAATATTAAGCGGAACTCTTAAAAAAGAAATATTGCAATTTTACCGTACAATTTTGATATGAATCCAACAACTGATCATTTCCATGTACCCGAACGAGCAATTACAAGAAGCAATACAAAGAATATTCAAGAATCAAATCAAGAAAATAATGGAGTGACTGATATTGGAAAGTGATTAGAAGACATGCCATTGGTAGTTGAACTATCAATTAAGACAATTTATGAATGTCTTATTTTCTTCAATTTATATTTAATAGCATTTATTAATAGTTTGTATGAATGCCTTATTTTCTTCAATTTGTGTTTAATAGCATTTATTAGTGATTTGTAGTTGGTGGATGAACCTTATTATGTTAGGGTTATCTTTCGGGACTATTTAAAGGCATGTAATATTCATGTTTGAATGAATTGTTGAATACAGACAAAAAAAACATTTGTGTTTTCTTGATACCCTTTTGGTGTTATTCTTTTTCAAATCTTGATTTAGGTTTGATGTTTAAACCGATTCATTGAATTAGTTTTGATCAAGCTAATTCTGGAGTGAATTGTCTTGGTATCTAAGAGTGACCATCATAGATTCCAAGTTCGATCTAAGAGTCATTCATCTTCTAACCAGCTCTTGGTTGGAATCAATCCGTTAAGTTAGCTTTCTCTGTGAGCGTTTTGCAAGGATTCTAGAAGGACCTCTAGCTTTGCAAATTCCAGCATTGTAGGCGCTTATCATTTGGTATCAGAGCATTTGGTCGACGTTCTTTGGCCGCTCTAGAGGTGAAATATTTTTATTGTTATTTTTTTTGTATCAATTTTTTCTCTCTCTCAGATTCTCGAAAAAAAGAAAAAAAAAAGTCAGCCTTTACATTCTTAACCTAGTACCAAAAGCCCACCTTTGAGTGTTAAACACGGTGTCCCTGAGTGAAATTTTTGTGAGAAGTGTGGAGAGGCCCCTTGATAACAAAATGTCACATAATGGAGAAGCAGTACCACCAGTACCAGATCTTAATACAACCATTCTTCAAGCAATTCAAGGTATGATGGAAATGATGATGGAAGATAGACAAGAAAGAAGGGCGCAACAACAAAGACAAGAACGAACATTACAAGAAGATGAAGGTATAGTAGTACAAGAAAGACAAGTTGATGGTAGATGGAGAGGAAGAAATAACCATGCAACTATTATGCAACCTAGAAGGATGGAAAGAGTACATGAAGATAGAGATGGGGGAGTTAAACTCAAAATCCCACCATTTTGTGGAACGGCAGATTCTGAGGCATACTTGCAGTGGGAAAGAAAGATAGAGCATGTGTTTGATTGCAACACCTATAGTGAAAATAAGAAGATGAGACTTGCTATTGCCGAATTTACCAATCATGCTGGTGATTGGTACCAACATCTCAAATCCGAGAGAAGAAGAAAAGAGGAGGATCCAATAGAGACATGGGAAGAACTTAAAGAAGCCATGAGAAAAAGGTATGTTCCAAAACATTATGAAAGAAATTTGAAAACTAAATTGCAAGGTTTGAGGCAAGGAACAAAAAGTGTGGCGGAATATTATCAAGAGATGGAAACTATGATGGAAAGAGCAAATGTTAGAGAAGAAGAAGAAGATACCATGTCTAGATTCCTTGGAGGTTTGAATCGAGAAATTGCTCATCTTGTTGACAGAAATCCACCACCATATCTGGAAGACATGTATCATTATGCTCTCAAAATTGAAGACCAATTGAAGGAAGAAAAAGAGCATTCAAAAAGGTACACATCACGAACTAACACCTTTTCAAATTCTAATACTTGGAACAAGGATAGTTTTATGAATAAAAATGATTCGATGTCACCAAAAGGAAAGTTTGTGACTGCTAAAAGAGTGGAGGCTGAGAGTTTCAATGGTAAAATGAATGAAGCTTCAAAGACGGTAAAAGAGAAGTCTAGTTCTATTCAATGTTGGAAGTGCAAAGGGTTTGGACACATGAGCAAAGAGTGTGTTAATAAAAAAGTTATGGTGATAAGGAATGGTATACTTGATTCAGATGATGAATGTGAGGATCATGATTCACAGCTTGTGGAAGAAATCGCAGCATATGATGATGAGTATGTTGAAGAAGGTAATTCCATATCTTTGATCACAAGAAGGGTACTCAATGTTCAAATCAAGGAAGAGAAATTTGAAGATCAAAGGGAAAACTTGTTCCACACAAGATGTTTGGTCAAAGGAAACCCATGCAGCTTGGTGATTGATAGTGGAAGTTGCACAAATGTGGTAAGCAGCTTCCTTGTAAAAAGACTTCAACTTTCTGTCCATCCCCATCCAAAACCATACAAACTTCATTGGTTAACAAACAAAGAAGAAATTAAGGTGAACTCCCAAGCTCTTATTTCTTTTACTCTTGGAAGATATAAAGATGAAGTTCTTTGTGATGTCGTACCAATGCATGCGGGGGACATCTTATTCGGCCGACCTTGGCAATATGATAGAAAGGTAACATTTGATGGTTTGATGAACAAGTATACTTTTACTTTGTGTGGGAAGAAATTTACTTTACTTCCATTGTCTCCATATGAAGTACATTGTGACCAATTGAAATTAGAGAAGAAAAGAAAAGAATCTGAAGAACAACAGTGGAGAGAAGAAACTAAGGTAAAGGTGAGAAAAAAAAAAGTGGGAAAAAAAAAAAATATTCAGTTCTTGTCCGGAAAGAACGAAGAATTTGATTTGAGGACAAATCCTTTTAAAGAAAGGGGGGATGATATGAATCCAACAACTGATCACGTGCATGTACCCGAAGGACCGATTACAAGAAGCAAGGTTAAGAAGATTCAAGAGGCCTATACATTGCATCTTCAAAAGCTAGCTAGTGTACCGGTTGAAACAAAGACTTTTGAGCCCAAAAATCTTTATAGCATTAGCATATCAAATCAAGAAGATAATGGAGTGGCTGATATTGGAAAGTAATTAGAAGACTTGCCTTTGGTAGTTGAATTACCAATTAAGGAAATTATTAATGCCTTATTTGCTTCATTTTATATTTAATAGCATTTATTAATAGTTTGTATGAATTGCCTTATATTCTTCAATTTGTATTTAATAGCATTTATTAGCATTTATTAGTGGTTGGTGGCTGAACTTTATTTTGTTAGGGTTATCTTCTGGGCCTATTTAAAGGCATGTAATATTCATGTTTGAGGGATTTTGTTGAATACAGAAAAAACCTTTGTGTTTTCTTGATACCCTTTTGGTGTTATTCTTTTTCAAACCTTGCTTTAGGTTTGATGTTTAAACCGATTTATTGAATTAGTTTTTATCAAGCTAATACTTGAGTGAATTGTCTTGGTATCTAAGAGTGACCATCATAGATTCCAAGTTCGATCTAAGAGTCATTCATCTTCTAACCAGCTCTTGGTTGGAATCAATCCGTTAAGTTAGCTTTCTCTGTGAACGTTTTGCAAGGATTCTAGAAGGACGTCTAGCTTTGCAAATTCCAGCATTGTAGGCGCTTATCAATAAATAAAGCATATCGTCTAACCTAGGAATAGGATGTCGACACTTTACCGTGATTATGCAAGGATTCTAGAAGGAAGTCTCGTATAGAACGTGGACTCAAACTTTCTGGTACATAGCCCTTCTCCATGAGCTCCTCCACTTGCCTTTGACTTTCTTTTGTCTCAGTTGGATTGACTCGATAAGCTGGCTGATAAGGAATGATAGTCCTTGGGATGAAGTCTATTTTATGTTTAGTACCTCTAATGGGAGGTATTTCTATATCTTGAAACATGTCTTTAAATTCCTGTAAAAGAGATGGAAAAACACTAGGCAAAGCCAAGTTGTTATAGTTAGAGACCAAAAATCCTCCATTGTACATAAGTACAAAGATTGATTTTTGTGAAAACTTCTCACCTCTCCAACTGTAGCCAAATAACTATCTCTTTTTCTTTTTTCTTCAATTTCATCTCTTTTTTCATTCTTTTTTTTTTCTTTGATTTTTCTCTATTTTTTCACTCAACTCTTTTTACTCAAACTCTTTCTTTTTTTTCTTCTCACTTTAATTAATCAACAAATACATTTGTAGAACTCAAAGGTACAAGAGTGGTTTTTCTACCATCTTTTACAAAAGAATACCTATTCAAATAGCCATCATACATAACCCTCCTATCAAATTGTCATGGTCGGCCAAGCAATATGTCTCCAGCATGCATTGGTAACACATCACAAAGAACTTCATCTTTATATATTCTCAAAGTAAAAGATATTAGAGCTTGGGAAATTGCCTTCATTGTTCCACTATCATAGAGCCATTGGAGCTTGTAAGGTTTAGGATGATCTTGACTTGGAATTTCCAACCGTTTGATCAACATAGTACTTACTACATTGGTGCAACTTCCACTATCAATGATAAGACTACAAGCAGTCCCCTTAACTAAACACCGCGTGTGGAACAGGTTGTCTCTTTGATCATCAACATCATTCTCCGTAACTTGAGTTTTAAGATGTCTTCTTGTAATAAGTGCCAAATGAATACCATCTTCCAGTTTCTCCTCATTCTTCTAGACTTCTTCAACTAGATCATTGATCTCCCCTCCATTTTTCTCGTCTTGGTTCATGATTGTACAAACAGTAGTTTTATATGCTTTGGACCTCACACACTCAACTCACTGATTTTACACTCAGGGACACTCGTGTTTATACACACAAAGGTAGGCTGTTTGGGAAAGTGACTAAATTATGATCAAGGTAGGCTAATATATGGGTAAAGCAATTCTGATAGTAGCAAGCTATTCAAGGCAATCAAGATAAGTTAATTATGAAATAACAACAAAATAAAACAAGAAGTGAACAAACAAATAAGAGACACAGATATTTTGGGATAGAATTGCACACTGAAAAATAAAATAAAAAATTCAAAAAAGAAAGGACGTGAAGATTTTAAGAACGATCTAACTCTCTTTTTACAGAATTCGAGAAATTTAGAAGTTATCTTCAAGCGTAGATTATGAGAGAAAAAAAATATCAAACACAACAGTTCTAGATTTAGATGGATTAAGAAAAAGATGTGAATCGAAGTTTATTTGATCTTCAAATAAACATGCAAATGATCTAAAAAAAATGATAAAGATCGTTTATTATCACAATCGTAAGAACAAATATGATGAGATTTATTATTTCTTTTTTTTTTTTTTTTGTTTCAAGATCTCAACGTGATCTTTAGGAAGAAAATGAGAACAAAGTGAAAAGTTATGAATAATGGCGGAAATGACAGCAACAAAATAAATGGACAGATTTAAAGAAACGATAAACAATAGCAGAAATGAAAGATAAAATCAATTCTAGAGTCGGCCACAAAGATGTAAACCTAGGCTCTGATACCAAACTGATAAGGCAACCCTAATCCTCAGCCCAACGATCCAAGCTTTTGTTGAAGCAAGAACCCTTGAATCAAAGTAATTAACATCTTCTTATACGAAATTTGGATCAATCAAGAGATAAAGCTAGAATTAGATTACCTCTTACGATCGAAGATCTAGAAGCAAGATTTGGAAATTTTGTTCTAAATTGAGTCACTCCACAATCGAAATTGATCAAGGCTTGATTGAATTGCTCGGGTGCAATTCTACCACAAGAATTGCTTGAAACTTAGAAATGGCAAATATGATGCTCGGATTTCTAAGGAAAACGTCTCAATTTGAGATCTGAGTTACATTCATCCACGAATCTGAATTTTACATAACATATTGTGGATATTTATAGTCTCCCGACAAAAGACGTTTGTGGACGGGATTTATTCCCGATCCCCTTTAATCTCCACAAAAGAATAAGTCAAAGTGACCATTTGACTTTTACATAATTATTGAAATAAAAAATAGTTCTTTCTAACAAATGTTGATGTGCTTGAGTGGCTAATGTGACAAGTTTGAAATCAATTGAGCTCTCTAGGTGTAGGTTTGAATTTTGTTGTTGACATTTTAAAGTTTTCCAACTTTAACTGTGCAAATATTCTGTTGTTCTTCGTCAATCGTATCAGCTTCTAATTCTAGAAATGATGGTTGAACCGAGCCGATCCAATTTTGTAGATGAAGAATGAATGTTTGTTGAATCTTTTCGCCTTTGATAGTGTAATAGGTCCAGTTGGAACATTTGGAATACCGTGATTCTTATCAATAATAGTATGATATTGTCCATATTGAACATAAGTTCTAGTTGTTCTACTTTTGGTTTCCTAAAAGGCATCACACCAATGGAAATAGTAATTCTTACTTATAACAATAAGCAGTTATGATGGCCTATTGGCTTGTTGGCTTCATTCCCCTTTCCACACTCTATTGGCTTGTTGGCTTCATTCCCCTTTCCACACTCTATTGGCTTGTTGCATGGGCATCATCGTATCGCCTGAAACGATTCTCACATCAGGCTTGTAGTGGGATTTATTTCAGCTGTCGGTGCTACTGGAGGTGCGCAGCTTGAGGTAGCACAGCTTAAGGTGCGTCCGTCCTAGTCACTAAACCTTCACAATGTGGGCTATCTTTACCTCCACCTCTTCCTCAACCTCTAATACAGGGTCGTCTCCTTCCTCATCGTCCTTTCGGTGTCCTTTATGTGGCATGATTCTAAAACCAATACATAAAATTTCTGAAGTCTATATCTCACTAACATAAATTGCATCATATCACATATAGTCACAACATATAATTTAGCAAACAAGACATATTCATAAAAATACAACTAGGTCGAACATAATGCTACCATAAATCATATAATCAGAGCTTAACATATTTGAAACTAAATTACATTCAGTATTAGTAAACAAAAAAAGTACATGCAATTAAAGGCATTTCTTTTTCTTATCTTATACAAGACATACCTGACAGTGACGGGACATCGATGGTGAAACCATGGAACGTGTCAAGCCTATCTTATAGACAAGTCTACCGAATCTATAACATAGAGATCTGATACCAACGGTAACGACCCTACATTTCTATTAACCTGAAGTTGCTACCGTCATCATATCCTATGCTTTTATACAAAATTAAATATTTAAACTTCATCTTAAAACACTATCATGGACTTGCTCATTCGAAAGCATCTTTAAAACAACATAAATAAATAGTAACTAAAACAATTAAAACATCAAAGTAAAAATGCCCTATACTAACCTATGCCTAAGAAAATAAAATACTACTATTTTATGCACGTGCCATTATCTCTATTTGTGATGTCGTCGTCAGCTGTATAGGGGTGTCTTGCCTTTACCTTAAATAGAAGTAGCACAAGGCTTGAGTATTTTAAGAAATACTCATAAGTGAGCCCACTATTGAGGCTAGGGAATGCAAACACATGCAACTAATGATCTTAGGAACCTATTATTAAAAATATCATAGGGGTGGCCTCCAGTCAAGAAAAAATTGGATGTGTAGTACTTCCCTATACATGAACCACACGTGCGAGCGTGGATCTCCAGACAGTTCACACCCTCTGGACCCATCATAATCGAGCTAACTGGTTGTAGCGACGTGTGGAGGTTAGCAGACCTCTAAGTGTCATGCAAGGCATGATTATCATTATCATCGTAGTGTACGCATCCGTACTCATCATCATAAATGGGAAGTAACTTGATGTATATGTACACACAAAATGCATGAGGTCCCTAAGGTTTTTCATCTTTAGAACATCTTTATGACACAACCCTATATACACTTCACATATTACTGTAAGTAATATGCATACCTTGGCCTTCATACGTTCATCATCATTAACATTGGCTAGAGTTGTATCTTAGAAAAACTCAATCTCATAGTGCATCATGGCATTTAATACATGCACCACGTCTTAATACGAAATAATGTCATATTAATCCATCTTATAATCTTCCATCTTACATCGTCCTGTTATCATGCATCATCATCATCATATCATCATGATACAACGTCATCATGTAACATCATCATAAAACATAATATAACATCATATAGCATTATTAAATAACATAGTCATAGTCACCACCCCATAAAATATAAAGCATAAATGACACGTGCAAGGACCACTGGGCACGTGTCGTCATAGAAAAATCAAGTTGTCTGACTTAGCCGATAGTAAGGCAACTTACTTGGTTGGTCTTGGCCGACATTTTCTCTAAACTCAAGTACGTTTGAATTTTGTCTCTCGAAGTTGCTCCAAGTGTCGTCGGGAGTTGTTTCCTATTAAAACTTCTATCTCGCTTCATTAGTAATTTACATTTCTAATCTAATTTAACTTGAACTTCAGAAATAAGACGTTATACTGACCTTAATTATTTATATTAGAGTAAAAATAAGCTTCGAAAGGGTAAAAAATGTAAAGGTCGGTGTCAAAATGTCAAACCGAGCCTAATATGCCATTTTTGAGCCTAGGACTTCGAGATCCCAAGCCGAAGGAGCCAGTGTATGCAGCAGTGATCCTGTCGCTAAGCAGGACGCGAAGTGGTTCGAGGCGCGGGTCTCAAATGTTCATGTGGGCGCGCAGGTCTGTGTAGTGGATCCGTGGGTTGGACTGTGTTATGTGTATTTGGGCTTGAATGTGGGTTTTTGGGCCAAGCACAGAGGAACTAGACTACTGGACTGGTTGTTGGTGGGTATCTGGTTACTGGACCAAACTGGGTATGGGGTTGCTTGACTGGAATGAGGTTGCGGGTATTCGATTTTGGGTCCGAGCAGGTGGACTTCGTCTTCTCCACTCGTTTTGACTCATTTTCCTTTCTTCATTCCTTCGTATCAAAACTCGTTGTATACTCTCCTTCTTTCTCATGGTGTTAACCGCCTTTGTACGTTGGATCCTATCCCTCTATTTTCTTCAATTTGTATTTAATAGCATTTATTAGTAATTTGTAGTTGGTGGCTGAACCTTATTCTGTTAGGGTTATCTTTTGGGTCTATTTAAAGGCATGTAATATTCATGTTTGAATACAGAAAAAACCTTTGTGTTTTCTTGATACCCTTTTGGTGTTATTCTTTTTCAAACCTTACTTTAGGTTTGATGTTTAAACCGATTCATTGAATTAGTTTTGATCAAGCTAATTCTGAAGTGAATTGTCTTGGTATCTAAGAGTGACCATCATAGATTCCAAGTTCGATCTAAGAGTCATTCATCTTCTAACCAGCTCTTGGTTGGAATCAATCCGTTAAGTTAGCTTTCTCTGTGAACGTTTTGCAAGGATTCTAGAAGGACCTCTAGCTTTGCAAATTCCAGCATTGTAGGCGCTTATCATTTGGTATCAGAGCATTTGGTCGACGTTCTTTGGCCGCTCTAGAGGTGAAATATTTTTATTGTTATTTTTTTTCTATCAATTTTTTCTCTCTCTCAGATTCTCGAAAAAAAGGAAAAAAAAAAGTCAGCCTTTACATTCTTAACCTAGTACCAAAAGCCCACCTTTGAGTGTTAAACACGGTGTCCCTGAGTGAAATTTTTGTGAGAAGTGTGGAGAGGCCCCTTGATAACAAAATGTCACATAATGGAGAAGGAGTACCACCAGTACCAGATCTTAATACAACCATTCTTCAAGCAATTCAAGGTATGATGGAAATGATGATGGAAGATAGACAAGAAAGAAGGGCGCAACAACAAAGACAAGAACGAACATTAGAAGAAGATGAAGATATAGTAGTACAAGAAAGACAAGTTGTTGAAGGAAGATGGAGAGGAAGAAATAACCATGCAACTATTATGCAACCTAGAAGGATGGAAAGAGTACATGAAGATAGAGATGGAGGAGTTAAACTCAAAATCCCACCATTTTGTGGAACGGCAGATTCTGAGGCATACTTGCAGTGGGAAAGAAAGATAGAGCATGTGTTTGATTGCAACACCTATAGTGAAAATAAGAAGATGAGACTTGCTATTGCCGAATTTACCAATCATGCTGGTGATTGGTACCAACATCTCAAATCCGAGAGAAGAAGAAAAGAGGAGGATCCAATAGAGACATGGGAAGAACTTAAAGAAGCCATGAGAAAAAGGTATGTTCCAAAACATTATGAAAGAAATTTGAAAACTAAATTGCAAGGTTTGAGGCAAGGAACAAAAAGTGTGGCGGAATATTATCAAGAGATGGAAACTATGATGGAAAGAGCAAATGTTAGAGAAGAAGAAGAAGATACCATGTCTAGATTCCTTGGAGGTTTGAATCGAGAAATTGCTCATCTTGTTGACAGAAATCCACCACCATATCTGGAAGACATGTATCATTATGCTCTCAAAATTGAAGACCAATTGAAGGAAGAAAAAGAGCATTCAAAAAGGTACACATCACGAACTAACACCTTTTCAAATTCTAACACTTGGAACAAGGATAGTTTTGTGAATAGAAATGAATCAATGTCACCAAAAGAAAAGTTTGTGGCTGCTAAAAGAGTGGAGGCTGAGAGTTCCATTGGTAAAAAGAATGAAGCTTCAAAGACGGTAAAGGAGAAGTCTAGTTCTATTCAATGTTCGAAGTGCAAAGGGTTTGGACACATGGGCAAAGAGTGTGCTAATAAAAAAGTTATGGTGATAAGGAATGGTATACTTGATTCAGATGATGAATGTGAAGATCATGATTCACAGCTTGTGGAAGAAATCGCAGCATATGATGATGAGTATGTTGAAGAAGGTAATTCCATATCTTTGATCACAAGAAGGGTACTCAATGTTCAAATCAAGGAAGAGAAATTTGAAGATCAAAGGGAAAACTTGTTCCACACAAGATGTTTGGTCAAAGGAAACCCATGCAGCTTGGTGATTGATAGTGGAAGTTGCACAAATGTGGTAAGCAGCTTCCTTGTAAAAAGACTTCAACTTTCTGTCCATCCCCATCCAAAACCATACAAACTTCATTGGTTAACAAACAAAGAAGAAATTAAGGTGAACTCCCAAGCTCTTATTTCTTTTACTCTTGGAAGATATAAAGATGAAGTTCTTTGTGATGTCGTACCAATGCATGCGGGGGACATCTTATTCGGCCGACCTTGGCAATATGATAGAAAGGTAACATTTGATGGTTTGATGAACAAGTATACTTTTACTTTGTGTGGGAAGAAATTTACTTTACTTCCATTGTCTCCATATGAAGTACATTGTGACCAATTGAAATTAGAGAAGAAAAGAAAAGAATCTGAAGAACAACAGTGGAGAGAAGAAACTAAGGTAAAGGTGAGAAAAAAAAAAGTGGGAAAAAAAAACAATATTCAATTCTTGTCCGGAAAGAACGAAGAATTTGATTTGAGGACAAATCCTTTTAAAGAAAGGGGGGATGATATGAATCCAACAACTGATCACGTGCATGTACCCGAAGGACCGATTACAAGAAGCAAGGTTAAGAAGATTCAAGAGGCCTATACATTGCATCTTCAAAAGCTAGCTAGTGTACCGGTTGAAACAAAGACTTTTGAGCCCAAAAATCTTTATAGCATTAGCATATCAAATCAAGAAGATAATGGAGTGGCTGATATTGGAAAGTAATTAGAAGACTTGCCTTTGGTAGTTGAATTACCAATTAAGGAAATTATTAATGCCTTATTTGCTTCATTTTATATTTAATAGCATTTATTAATAGTTTGTATGAATTGCCTTATATTCTTCAATTTGTATTTAATAGCATTTATTAGCATTTATTAGTGGTTGGTGGCTGAACTTTATTTTGTTAGGGTTATCTTCTGGGCCTATTTAAAGGCATGTAATATTCATGTTTGGGGGATTTTGGTTGAATACAGAAAAAACCTTTGTGTTTTCTTGATACCCTTTTGGTGTTATTCTTTTTCAAACCTTGCTTTAGGTTTGATGTTTAAACCGATTCATTGAATTAGTTTTGATCAAGCTAATTCTGGAGTGAATTGTCTTGGTATCTAAGAGTGACCATCATAGATTCCAAGTTCGATCTAAGAGTCATTCATCTTCTAACCAGCTCTTGTTTGGAATCAATCCGTTAAGTTAGCTTTCTCTGTGAACGTGTTGGCAAGGATTCTAGAAGTGAATTGTCTTGGTATCTAAGAGTGACCATCATAGATTCCAAGTTCGATTTAAGAGTCATTCATCTTCTAACCAACTTTTGGTTGAAATCAATCCGTTAAGTTAGCTTTCTCTGTGAACGTTTTGGCAAGGAGCTAAATTATACTTCGAGTTATTTATCTAACCCCACGACTAACAATAAAGCCAATGATTACTCAATAATTTTGATATTAACTTTCAAATCTTCGACGACATTTGGGGATATTCATTTTCGGTGTTTGAGGGATTTTACTACTTTTTGGATTTTCTCTCTTTTTAAATATTTTTTGTTTCCCTTGTTCCATTTAGGGTTGCTTCGACTCATTCCCATCGCTAGAAAGAGAGAAAGCTATTCCAGCTAATTAATTGTAATGGCTCAAGCCCACCATACCCTTATAAAGAATGCTTCATCCTCTCTCCAACCAATGTTGGATCTCACAATATGCAAGATGTAACTGCTTTATGTGAAAATATTTTTTACATTATGTTTTTGTATCGAAGCTACCCTAAAAAGAACTCAATATTATTACTAAGAATGCTGATTCAGACTATGTAACAATGTTAGGTGATAAGGCAACCCTAATCCTCAGCCCAACGATCCAAGCTTTTGTTGAAGCAAAAACCCTTGAATCAAAGTAAGTAACACCTCATTATACGAAATTTAGATCAACCAAGAGATAAGGATATAATTAGATTATCTCTTATGATCGAAGATCTAGAAGCAAGATCTGGAAACCTTATTCTAAATTGAGTCACTCCACAATCGAACTTGATCAAGTGATAAGATAAGGAATCAATACAAGGGGAATAAGATTCGGATTACCTTGTTGATCGAATATCTCAAGACAAGAACATTGTTTGAGATTCGAATCACTCCACAAGCAAGATCGATCATGTCGAGCTTGAATGATTCTACATGCAACCTAAACTACATAGAATTGCAAAGAAACTTAGCCATTGGCTAAAGAA